>NC_044916.1:2459909-2471654 GCF_003576645.1 Ipomoea triloba
AAAAAAAAAAAAAAAAAAAAAAAAAAAAAAAAAAAAAAAACATTGCTGAGTAACTCGCCAGCCGGCGTGTGCACTACACACGCCCGGGCTTTTTCTTGATATTAATGTCAGCGAATTACTGTTCAAAAACCATGCATTACATATGAACCTTTGTTTTCTCTCACATGTCTTCTCTCTCTTCCATGTGGCCATTTTATCATAAAAAAACCTGAAAAACCCATTAGTATGCATGCTCTTAAGGGTGGACAAGGTTTTCTCATATCAAAATAAAGAAAGTGCACACGATTAGATAGTGATTATGGTTTTGATTATTACCATTTAAAAAAAAAAAGTATAGATACAAATGATTGTGGTTAAAGCTAAGAGGATTTGGAGATTGCGCAATGACGCAATGTAGGTCAAGATATTCATATTACAATATATAACAGTTGATTCTTGAAATAATTAGAAATGATATATTTATACAATGAGAATACTACTAATTATATTGTTAGGATAAATAACAAGCATTGCGGAGGTGAGTAACCAAAAACTGAGAAGGCGTGTAATGTGGAAGGGGATGTGCTGCACGATGGAGAAATGGAATATGTTGAATGATGATGGAGAAGTGGGCTGCATGGAGTTGAGTCACCATAACTAACTTATAGTACGTATATATGATGACACGTATATGGCATGTTGATGTGTTGCAGTCACATTACATATGTTAGACGATACAATTAGGGATAGTAACAGGGCAGGGAATATACGCTCCATTTCCGTTTCTAAAACCTCGACCCCGTCTATGGTCCTGCGCGGGAAATTGAAAATATTCATCCTCACCGTCCTCAGTTAATTCTTAATCAAAATCTTAAATTAGTGTAATTTCAATTTTAATATATATATATATATATATATATATATATATATATATAATTTGTAATTATAATAATTATTCAGAGACAATGCGAAGCTGGGAGGGGTAGGACGAGGCAAAGTGTCATCCCTAGATACAATGAGATAGATGATGGACAAGTTTATATGCCATGTTGGGAAAGAGGCAGGGACGGTGAGATGGGCACCCGTCCTAGACCCAATGTTGGGAGGGGCCCTAGCTTGATTTATATTTTTTTTATGAAGTTAACAAAAATGTTTGCATATGCAAAGATTTGAATTCATGGCTTCAAAATTATTTATTAATTTTAAATTTACTTAACAATTACAACCATTTGATATACTTATCTCAGTTAATAAATATATATTAGTCAACGTTGAATTAATTTATAATTATAATTTATATAAGAGCCCAAACTCCCAAAGCTTGAATGGACACCACTCCAAAACAATTTTAAAATGTTTTTTTAATAAAAAACATATGTTTAATAAAATTCAAAATAATCATTTAATTAATTTTAATTAATTTATACAATCTTTTAACTTCATATTTTGGGCCTATAAGATGATAAGACCAGCCCTGGAGAGAGGTTAAGGGTCCATTTGCTACACTTTAGGTTGGGTAATTCACTAAATCCATTGGACTAAGACATGGATGTCTTCACGCCAAACGAAACATAGACTTGTGGGTATTGTTATATTGGGGAATAAAATTAAAAATAGAAGAATATGTTTAATGGACCATAAGCCCATTATCCTGGCCCAGAAGCCCAGTTAAAGACTGCAACGCTAACGTTACCTATCCAGTAGAAAATCAAACACAACCTCGTAACTTCCCGCCTCTCAAATTCACATTTAAAAACCCTCCCGCCGCTCAACTTTTTTCCCCCAATTCCTCTCCTCCTTCCTTCTCTCTAGGGTTCCGAACGCTCAGAAATCTGCTCTCTTTTCGACGAAGAAGATGAAATCGAGAACCAGAGAGAGCCCGGTTAGACCGTGCTACACATACCTGAAGCCAGGGGCATTGGCGCAGATCAGGAACTCCAAGATCAATGCCAAATCGCGATTCCAAGATGCACAATCCCTAATTTTGCTCTTACAACAGAATCAGAATTCAGTTTCCGAGGCTTCTTCGCCGCCGCCGCCGCCTCCTGCCATGGATGGCCTTCCTTGCTTCAATTTGAGAATCAGGAACCCCCGCCCGAGGTGCCTTTTGAACAAGAGGCTTTTCGCTGTCACTCCCGTTTTCTCTGAATCCCATTCTTGATTCTTTGGCTTTTGTTGTTGTTACTTGTTTCAAATTATAGTTTATACTTTCCAAAACAAATCACAGTTATTTTTTGTTATAATTTAAAGGCTTTGATGTAAGTTCACTGGTAATTGGGGACAAGAGATGTAGAGTTTCTGGAAAGGAATAAAATTGTATTTTTCTCCCCTTTATGTTCTTTTGGATGATTTTACGGGTGAATTAACTCAGAATTCAATGCAGAATTTTTAGTGTTTGGTGGTGGGTTTAGATTTTGTTTCTTTGTTGAGGTGAAGAGTTAAATGTGAATGGCAAATTGGAAATACATGGTAGTAATTGCTATGGATATAGATTGAGTTTTTGGTGCAATTATTGTTGTTGGTCTCATTAGGAATGACAACGGGATAGGGCGCGGCATTCCATGGCGTATGGGTATATACTCCTATCCTCCCACCTCGCAAAAAGAATTCGAGGACAAAATTCTCGTCTCGGATGTTGATCATTAGATATTTAGATCAATGTTACAATGTAAATGCAATGTTTATGTAATATCCCACAAATAAGCAGTATCTTTAAACTAATGAGCAATGTTTGTTCTCGAGGGTTTCTCACGTCCTGGATTGAGAGAACATCTGTAAGGATGTAAATTATAGTAGCTTAGTCAAACACAGAGACTAGACATTTGTTTATTGCGTACAAGAAGTTCCCCTCACTTTGAGACGTTGCTGACACTGTTGGTGAGACTTGATCTCTTATCTTTGTTTTCAAACTTCACCCTTTAACCAACTGAATTGCTCATGTAAACTTAAGGTCTGCCATATCTTTCGGGAGCATAATAAAGTCATTGATTTTCTTGTGCATTTGGCTCTCCGTTATGCACCTATTAAGGACCTGCCAGAAAATAGAATTTGGCCCACCTTGCTGTTGGTCTGCAAGATGCCTTCTTCAAAATAGCCACAACCCTTTTACATCTACCAGTTATTTTCTTCATGAAATTCTGCACAGTCACAAAAGGCCAATATATATTGGCTCCTCAAAACTCCAAACACAGCAATGGTAAGGATGCCTCAGATGCAGCAATAGTAAATGTACAGCAACATAGCAGTAGTGGATCTGCAGGCTTACAGTGGGAGAAGGTTTTGCAACAAATCTCTGAGCGATATATTATGTACTTTTACTAAGTTAGTAAAGTGGCGTTTATCGGCAAGGACCTTGTGGTCCAGTGGCATCAAACCTTTTCCTTTATATGGGAGATGGTGGGTTCGAGCCTTAGTGGAGTCAATATTGACTTCAAAAAAACAAAAAACAAAGAGGCGTTTTTCCGGTATGTTTTCACCTATACTTTGGTCGGATGGATTGAAAACTTTGGTCGGATGGATTGAAATTGATTACCATTGAATATTATGGATTAAATTTGAGAAATTCAGAAGGTGTGAATCCATATTAATAGTACTCAAATAATCATAGGATCAAAAATAACAATTTCTCTAACTCATTATCAATTTTGAATATGTACATATACAAAGTTCATCTCCTCGCTTAGAAGAATATAAATCCACTCTAACATGGTCTAAGCCGGCCGGTAATGAACCATGCTCAAAACTATGTCTCAAAATTACTATGCACATGTTATTTTTATGCAAACTTCCTAATAGATTTTGGTGTGGCCAATATAGTACGTTAAAAAACGCTATATTGTTCAAACGCACATAGTATAATTATTGGGCTGAAATTGAAAAGTCCAATATCTATTCCAATCTATATAAAATAACATTATTATCCTATGAAATTTATGTTGTGAGACAAACTTACTTGTGATCCTGGTCAACAAAATCTGCAATGGAGTATAAAGGGTTAAACCAATATAGATCAACATAATTGAATGACTCAAACCAAAAAGTTAATAAGTCACTCTATTTAGAGTCAAACTTAAAATTTTGTGAGTGTCAAATCAATTTTCTGATGTTTCCTGTAGCTAGTCACGCTTGGAGACATATGATGACGCTAAGGTTAATGAATCGCAGTTAACTAGCGAGCCCACACACTGTTTGGCTGCTAGCCTTGTCAGTGTCCGGCGTCGTTTCAATTCATTTCCATCTTGGCCCACAATTGCACTGTCACACCATCATAATTCCGATTCCATCGCCTAGCTCTCTGCATGTCCTTTTCTTCGCTCACATTTGTTTGGAACGAGACTTAAGTAAATTACCAAACCAGTTGGTCTCCCTTCTTTTCGGAGAAGGCAACCAAACGACACGGGCGATCATTTTATCGGTTTTTTTGTAAGAATATGATTAGAGTTTTATCGAAATTCTAGTGACTTGTAATTATAGTACTTTTTCAACTTACTGAAGCACAAAAAGTCAACGGTCTCCTCCTAAGGCTCGAACACTCACTTCCTTTCATGTAAGAGTGTAAACTGAGTGTCATAGACCACAAGATTTTTGGCACTTTTTTGAGTAAAGTTTAAGTGCTTATTTGACAATTTTTTTTAAATATAATATTATGCATACCTTCCATTTTTTTTTTACTTTTGCTAACATAGAAACTACCACTAATTCATTCGGTCAAAATAAATCACAATTTTTTTTCTCTTTATTTTACAATGACTTTAGGGCATGCAACGAAAGTTACAATCTTTGAAAGCATAAAACACATTTTTTATTTTTCTTCTCAAATTTCACTCATGTGAACAACTGAGATGTCCATACAGGTAATATGTGTAATATTAACCAATTAACTTGGCATTAACCAGTCATATGTTAGCATTTCAATATGAGTAATATTACATGTATTTTTTTTTTTTACATTATATAATTATAACATACTCCGATTGAATCAGAACAAAAAAAATTGATCATAATTTTTTTTCTTCAAACAACATCAAAATATGTGACATGAAATTATACTTGTGTACATACACATAATGAATATTCAAGTCAGATCAATGGCCTACTACAGAAACTAACCAGGCTCTGCTAAACTTGGTAGCCCTTTGGGTTGTCATATCTCATGGTTGGACACCAAAGTGGACCCTGTGCCCTGTTAGCCCCTAATTAACAGTGATTAACTTGTGTAATGACATACAAATTACACAAAATAGATAAATCACAATAGAAAGACCTTGTGCGATAAACTTGATTGAGAGAGTACTGTCAAGAATCAAACTCGTGTTTTTTTAGTACGAGAATCATACTCCATTTACTCTATTCCGGACATAATTATTTTTTTCTCAGTTTTTAAAAAATTTCCTTGGTTCATTGAACTTGGAAAATAGAAAATTATGTAATGTATATCAAACCTAAAAGTGTACCGAACAATACTACAAAGTGCACTTTTACATGACATTGGATACACTTGTAGAGTTGTAAATATTGGGTACGGTGCACATCTATGTATCACAGGTTATATTTTGTAATTTTGTTTGATGCACTTTGTAATTGTGTGGTACATTTACAGTGATAAAAAAATTTGAAATGATTACTAAATTATTGTCATTATGTTAATCCATTATTTTAAAATTTTTTTTAGTAAATTTACATGGTCTTTCTCTCCGTCCGTTTAACGGTCCGGGGTCCACCCACGTTCGCTCAAGCGGAATTGTCACTTGTGGGTATTAAACCCCGGTTCTCCCGAAATTTCTCCCCACAAAGAGAGCTCACTTGCCACTTGAGCTACCCCACTAGATTAGCTCTTGCAAATTTGAGAGTGATAATGGAGCTCTTGCAGATTCAAGTTTTTGAAACAGTGTTTGTGCAGAGAAAAATGTCAGGAAAGTCATGTGTTGTGCGCGTTTCGTGCCCAACAGGTGCCCAAAGGGGCGCGTGGGTCAGCCGCACCTGACAAATTTATTTCTTTTAATTTTTAAAAAAAATTATATTTGTTTTATTTTTTTCTTCCCTTTTCATTTTCTCTTTTCTAATTACACTTACAAAAACTACGTAAAAAAATAAAAAAAATCTCACAACTAGAGATGCTCTAAAGACGTTAATCATCCCAATCGATAACTACGGAGTACGGAGTATTATTTTATTCTTGACTCAACCAAGCCCTACCCCCTTGGACACTCGTGTGCTTGTGAACAGTAATATTTTCTGATAAGAATCTCTATTCTCTAGGCAATAAAAGATGTGGTCACAGCATTCAATGGAACTGACCGGATTAACGCACACATACTCTAACTATTGCAAGGCATCAGACACCAATGCAAAAAGTAATGGCGGTTTTGATTCCTCGACTATTTTGTAATTATTAAATTAATTATTGATTACTAATTTTAATTAATTAAACTTTTAATTATTAATTTTGTAAATGATTTGGTTCTTTGTAATTACCAAATTGGTCTTAGATTAGTTTGACAAAGAATTAATTTGATTACAAAATCAATAGTTAAGAATTTAGTCAAAATTGATAATCGAGAATCAATTTGATAATTACGGCATAGTTGAGAGACCAAAACGATCATTAATTTATTTAATATATATATATTTTTATTTTTTGAAAAACGATAATAACACGCGATCATTACTCAATGGTGTATATTAAATAATTTTATTATTATGTAATGGCCCGCATATCACATAAGAAAATTAAATCACACTAAATAAACATAGTGTTTTTGACTTGCTTGAACAAGGTTCAATCTCCACATTCTTTTAGAAAAATTTGACATTTTACTTGGAAAAAAAAACCTTGGATTAACATAGGTTAATGTATACAATTGTACTGTCGTTGCCAATTTAAAATCTTAAACTCTGTTAAAGTATATCCCTCATTGTCCTATGTTTAACATTAGAACATCGAGTGGAGTTATTTCGCGATTTTTGAGGAGTTTTTGTAAGTGTGATTAGAAAAGAGAAAATAGGATGAGAAGAAAAAATAATAAAACAAATATAATTAAAAAATAATAATAAAGTCACATGTCAGGCTGATGCGCCCCGTGCAGTGCACGTACCCGCATGGGCGCTGCTGTGCGCGAAACGCATACAACAGATGAAGTTTGTGTCCGTTTTGATCAAATTGTTACTGTGCTAATAACCAATTTTACAGAGAAACTCTAAACCCTCTCTCTCCTCCTCTCTCTCATGCCATGGTGGCCAAATTTTTGACATAAACTATTAAATAATCACGGATGATCATGCTCTTATATGAGTTTATAATGCTATGCATTCAATGATCGAATTGAATTCATCGTGCTTTTTAACTTTGATTTAACATAGATGAATCATGATGTTGTTTACCTATTATCTCCGACTCATTTACAATTCTAACAACTATATTTATGTCTAAAATTTTGGAGTGGGGGAGGAGATAGAGCATTGGGAGGGACAAGGGAGGACAAATGGTGGGGGTGAAGAAGTGATAGGGATATGAGGATGATACTTGTACTTGGTAGATGCAGTAGGGTAAATACTGCTTTTTTCCATCATATCCATATTAAATTTCTCACACATATATGTACCAACAATGTTGTTTTTATATGTATTCAATTTATTTTGAATAATGTTATTTCTTGCTTTTAATTTTACCCTCATAATGTTCACCTATAAAATATTGCTATCGATTTGGATAATAACATCTCACATTAAAAATGAATCTATTTATGGGATAACTCCAACCAAGTTAGTCGGATTGTTGGCTTGATAACCATAATGCTTCAAGTTAAATTTCAAGTTGGAGTGAGTTACTGGCTTTATTATTATTTTTTTTTGGTGAGTAGGAGGGAACTAGAGGTACCGAAGATTAGTGACGTCTACTTGTTGCAACATTTTGGGAGTCAAGATCGAGCAGCTCCCTAATCCCATTCGGAGGCTGAGCTAGCGAAGTAGTACCTCGGGGTGAGTCTTGGCCCAAATTTGTCAGAAAATCAGCACAGTGGTTTTCTTCTCGAAAAACATGGACTATCTTGAAAACTTGGAATTGATCCATGCGCAGGTTCTAGTCGGCGATTAATGAGCAGGTTACAGTCGGCGATTAATATATTTGTTTTATTGGTTTGAATTGAACTGCAACTTAAACTGATTTACCTTATCATTTTACCAGGTAAAATCACAATAAGGCAGGATTTAGCCGCCCTCGAATAGTGGTTGTGCTATAAATATGAGAGAGAAGGAACAGAAGCCATCCAACCTAACTAACCAATTGCACCTAATTAAGTTTGAATGAAGTTAGCCATTTTAAAGGAGTGTATACCCCAGCTTGATGTTGAATGGTGATAGAGAGATTTTTGTTTACAACATAAATAACAAAGTCAGTCGTGGGTTCCATGTTGTCCTCTCCCATTCTTCCTCAACCATCCAATATGCCCTTCGATCTGATCATTTTTTTTTTTTTTTAAAGTTTTGCAAAAAAAAGTTGTGCTTTTCTACCTCCATCATTTATAAACCACTAGCTACCCTAAAATTGTGGAACAATATATAGTGCAAGTTTCGAAGAATAATATGTTGTTCATGCATGGTTTTTGACCATTCAATTATCACCTTAATATTTTAGTTGATGCAGTCAAATTATTCGTTTAGACCTTTAGTTGAAGCAGATCACATCATTTCATTTGGTATAGTCAATCCTATGCACAAAATCATATGTTCGGATCTGCGCGTCACCTAATAAAAAGAGACTAGGGCCTGTTTGGTAAAATACTTAGCTTATCAATTAATTTTGGCTTATTTGACCATTATTAGTTGTTTGCTTAGTATAAAAATCAATAATATAAGTGTTTGGTTAATCAGTTTTATTCAAAAAGTTGTTCAAAACAACTTTTTCAATTAGCTTTTTGAGAAAATAAATTATACCAAACAACTATCAACTAACAGCTAATTTACCAAACACCTTCTACAATTAGTTAATGTTATAGTCATACCTTTTAATCCAATCAATTTTCATACCCTCTAACCCAACAAGCTAACATCTATCAGTTAACAACCATTTACCAAATTGGGCCTAAAATTCATGTATTGCTTGAAGCCCTAATGCCCACCCACGTGAGGAGGTGTTGATCCATATACACTATAATAGAAGCATGCACTCCATCTCAATTAAAAGTTTAAGCGGATAGTTGGATTACACATTTATGTTTATATATTATATGTTCAACAACAACTAGTACAGGACAGCTAACTCGCTACTATTGTAAATGACTTTTCGCAACTGGCGTACCTACTAGGAAATAAATATAATTTCGCTGGTTATTCCTACTTCAATTCCATTCTCAAATCTCAACCTACTGTAATGAAGTGAATGTATTGGCATAAATGACATGACGACAAAATGAATCCCAAATTCACATGAAATGCAAATGTAATTCCCTTGCACTCAATCATTTCTTCGTAGTATATATACATTTCCTCCCCCTCCAATCAAGCTCTACGTTTATAGCTACCATTTCCTGCCGGAGCTATAGCATACACATTCTAAATTTTCCTTATTTGGGTCGCCGGAGAATCAAGATTCCGGTAGCACATACTGTTATGAATATATAATTTACCTTCATCGTACTTCGCCGGAAAATAAAGATTTGTTAAACGCGCCATGTAAAGCGGTGAATGGTGACGAAAATGGCTAAGGGTAGAAAGCATACTGCTAGTTGGAGCGAGAGGCTGTTAGGTAGTTACAGTTACGGTAACGGTAACGGCCACGAAAGGATCGCCGGCGGCGAGTCGGAGCTCGGAGAGGATGACGTGTGGTCGACGGTTGATGGGATGGCGAACGATCGGAGTGGAGAGTGGAGCCCACGCGCCGGATCCGAGAGTGGTGGAAGCTTTGATGGTTTCAGGAGCCGCCGCCACCGCCAGCGGGTCCCACGTACGGAGTATCACCGCCTCCAGGACCAGGATGACGGCACATCTTTGACTTTTGATGATTTGGGTGAAACGACGCCGTCTGGGGTCGTCCATCAGTTTCTCGGGCAACATGACGGCGTTACGGCGCCGGCGAATGTACGGCATCTTTCCACCTCCGTCCCGGTGAACATCCCCAATTGGTCAAACTTCAACCGAGTCAACTCGGTTGAGTCCTTTTATGATTCTGATTCTGTTAGTTACGATCGTGATTTTGAAATGGTCCCACCACATGAATATCTGGCACGTGAGTATGGACGAACAGGGACAATCGCCGCAAATTCAATGTGCGAGGGCGCAGGTAGAACGCTTAAGGGTCGAGACATGAGTCGAGTACGAGATGCTGTTTGGAGCCAGACAGGATTTAATGGATAATATAATGGTGGTTGATGATATTTGTTGGATGTTATATGAGGAATGGAATTTGATTGTTGCTACTTGCTAGTATATTCTTTTTGTTGGGCAAATGGTACACTTAATGAGTCAACCCGGTCGTAGTGCAGCACATACAAACATTATAATAATTATTATTAAAGCCTCCCATTGTTTAGGTATGTAGGTTGATTGCAAATTGTACTTCGTTGGACTTTACGAAACAAAAAAAAAAAATCATTTTTATGTTGAATTAACATACCTTAAAGAGGCAAATGACTTATATATTGATAACAAAGGAAACCAATCGTCACTATATGAGAGTGTGCATGAAATAAACTGTATTCTTATGTAATATAGTTAGCAAATCACATATGAGAGATAAATTGCACTATTTCCAAGCAGCCAAAAAGTCACATCTTCTATGCATTTAATACGGTATTTATAGCGAAGCTAGGGAACAAATTCAGAGCCCTCGACATGGCAGGCACGTGGAGCGCATGCATTGGCCCCTGGTCGAGCGAAATTGGGACCGTACACGTGGGGCGAGATTTTCTTCACACCACTGAGGTGCTGAGGCATAATGACCAGGCCGACAAAGTGAGTCCGGGGAAGAAATCATGAGGTCGGCCTACTAAGGGAGATCGGGAAGATCGACCTTCTGGTCAGGTCAGATCAACCCGTATTTTGGTCGGTCCGTGTGCCCTGTCCGGCCGACCGCACTGATCCTGGTCCCCTAAGGGTATTCCCTATCAATAATTATTGTTACCATACACAAACATTTACCATATATTTTCTTATCTTTTTCAACGGTATAATATATAAACATGCATTATATATATGAGAGTACTATATAAGTTCTAAAAATATAAATATCAAATTTATAAAAATGCTTTACATTATTATTATTATATAATTTAAATATGTAAAATCTAAATAAATTAAAATTTTTAATATAAATTATTAATATTTAGACATCTATTTTTGCGCATCACGTATAAAAATTACTAGTCACATGTAATAAAACAATATTTTTTTTAAATTTTTTTTTGGCTACCTTTACAGGGAAAAGGACCTAAGTCCATTGATTAATTGAATATGCTCACAGGTGTTTTTGAGCCACTTGTTCTTTGTACTCACTCCATCCACAAATGCTCTATGGATATTTTAATGGGTCCACGGACCACGTTGTATTCTCTTAGACAAAATTTGCTTATATCTAACATCTTAATCAGTAACGACTTTTTTTATTGAGGGATTTTTTTTTCAATATTTGAATTAAATTTGTTGATTTGGAAGCGAGAAGTAAGACTATTGAGAATTTGCAAGTTCTTTTGCTTAAAAAATTAGAATGACTATATATATATATATATATATATATATATATATATATATATATATATATATATATATATATAT
>NC_044916.1:2473220-2598426 GCF_003576645.1 Ipomoea triloba
TATATATATATATATATATATATATATATATATATATATATATATATATATATATATATATATATATATATGCGTGTGTGTTTACGTGTGCGCATGTGAGTGTACGTGTGCGTGTGTGTACTGCATGTCGCTTCTTGTGCACAAAGTGTCCTTAGTAGGCGCATTAAGTCTTTTGTACATTTCTTTTTTCTTTGTCTTTAATTTATTGACTTGACAAAAATTTTAATTAAATACTAAATTGTTGTTGTTATTGCTTTAATGCATACAAATTTAAAAGCTTTAAAAGGTTGGTATTTTCATTTGTAAGAAATATTTGTATTCAATAACTTACATAAGCCATATAAAACGTTTTACAATCATTTTTAATATTAATTTTAAAATTTTAAAAATGCATTTCCAAAATTTAAAAAAAAAAACCAGTTAGGAATTAATATTTGTGTATATTTAAAAAATTGTAAATACACACATATTTTTTAATATTTGTTTTTTCCCTAGTATTTTTTTATTCTGTATATTTTTCCTAGTTCTCAAGCTACCTAACATCTAAAATATAAAATATGTAAAGTTTAAATTGTCGAATAGTAATAATGTCAACTTATTATAAATAATAAAATGGATAATGGTGGTAATTTTAATAAATAGTGATAACAAATTTATTATTTTATTTATAAAAATGTTTCTATGGTTTAGCAAAAACTTATAAATCATAAAGTTATTAAAATATAAAAATATTTGTAATTTAACTATATATAAACCTTTTTTTAAAGATGATAAAAATTCATAACCACTATCTAATGGTATGTATCTTATTCGTGTGTAATAACTCACAAATCATACAAGAGAGATAAATCGCATTAAAAAAATATCATGTAGAATGAGTTTAACTGAGAAAATATTGACAATAATTGAACTCATAACCTTTAGAAACGAAATTCATGTTCCACCTATTCGATCGTACATTTCTAGACATTGAAAGTATATAAAGTTGTGAATAGATTTCAGGGATTTATTCTTGTGGTGATGGAGGAACCAATCAAATCCATCAATTTAGTTGAATGAAATTGGGTGATGTAGTTAATAATGTCAGTGTTCAATTGTCTTTGTTGTTGGCCTGGGGTTTTGAGGCATTCAATGACCTCCTCTAGTCTCGCTTTCAATTTCATTTTCATGAGAAAGGAAAGGGTAATCTCGGGAAATAATATTTTATGTAGGGATCCGATGAAGGTCATAATCCTTTCAACTTGCAGATATACATGAAACTTAACTCATGTGAATTAAAAATTTTTGAGTGACAGTGAGTGGTAAGTTTTAAAAGATAGGCCAGGATAGGAATTAAGTGTTAAAAACATTTTACTTCCCCTCACAAAAAGGTCAAGGAGCCAAAAGTGAGTGAGTATATTACGACCTCAGATAGGATCGTAAATGATAAGAAATCTTTCGAGTCGAAGGTAAACTCCAAATTCACAGTTGGAATGTGTGAGAACTCCAAGAAATAACAAAAAAGAATACAATATCAATATATTTCTCTATGATTCCCATAATTGACATACAATTGACCTATTTATAATATATTACTAACAGTACACCTACAATAATTAAGCTACTAAAATTATACAAACTATACAATGTAATGATTTATTCTAATATACATATACTTTTCTTCTACAAATATGTAATAAATTTTTCTCTAATTACACATCCTAATTAATTGTTTCCTTTTAGTTTCACCAATTATTTCTTTCCTTTTATGTGTATCTATCACTTTCAAACTAACCCTTCAAAAAGTACCTTGACCTCAAGGTGTAAAGAGTTATAAAATAGAAATGGTGGAAGACTGGAAGTTTATACCATCCTAGCTGGTGGTTGATTGATAGAAAAAAATGAATCAAAAGATTTTTGGATGGCTTCTGGATGGTCTACTCTCTTGACCTGCATTGTCTTGTAACACTTACATGACATCTAATGATAGGTGATCTTGTGAAAGTGTTACATGCGTGCTCATCTAGTGCAAGTCCCACATCTAAACCATTCTCACACTTTGTGTTGTTGGAATATTCAATGCGATGCTCTAGGTACCCAATTTCATGTTATTGACCTTCATTTAGAGTGAATGCGAGAAATTTTTCATACTATGTCTGATACGCTAATACACTAGGAACTTGATACAACTTTGGAATAAATTGGATCAAAAGGAAACTTGGCTTGCTTAAGACAATCATCCCATGAACGCAACAACCATTAGTTTTCATCCGATGGAACCATTTCAAGGCTTTGCCATGGACCATAAATGAAACATAAAAAAAAGATATTGTTCATGAGACACATTATGATATTCAAAAAATTCTTGTGACTATAAAATTCAAGCATGAGGGTCCTTATCATCAAATTTTGGAAGATCAATCTTCAAAAAAGAATTGATGTCCAAAAATAGGGGGATTATATTGCTCAATTCCCATTGGTGGTGAAGCACAATTAGAGAGCGGAAAATGAACATGGCTAGGGTGATTTGTGTGGTGTTAGAACTTGTGACATGTTTGAAGAGAATCAACGATTTGTGTTAAAGTATGTACGAAATGTTGAAAAACTTTCAAAGCTTGAAGGTGATGATGGTTTTGATCATGAAGTTGTTGGTGGATTTTGGACAATAATTCTATCCATGATTGAGAAGTTGACAGAACTCGTGGGGTGTTATAATTGGCCATGAAAAATAGAGATTAATGAAACTTTAAAAAAAAAATTGTGTCATTTTTTTTTCTGGTAAGGAATGTGGCAAAAAATAAAAATAAAAATAAAAAGATATGGCATACTCTCATCATATCGGAAATGGGAATCAATGAAAGCATTAGTTGTTACGCAAATTATACCGTGAATCTTGGTCTAAAACGGTGCCGTTTCTTTTTATCTGTGTTGTTCCGCGTAAAGTAGCTATGTTTGTATAACATATTTAGTTTCATTTTATATACACTATATTTTCATTTCAACACAACTACATTTTCATTTCGATATTACTACAGTTTCATTAGACATTATTCACTTAAATATGTGAAACTGTTACTCAGTTTTATTTTACATACACTATAGTTTCATTACAATATAACTACATTATCATTTCGATATAACTACAGTTTCATTAGACAATATACACTCAAATATGTGAAACTGTTATTCATTTTCATTTTATATACACTGCAGTTTCATTTTAACACAACTACAATTTCATTTTGATATAATTACAGTTTCATTTGACGTTATACACTCAAATATGTGAAACTGTTATTCAGTTTCATTTTATATACACTATAGTTTCATTACAACACAACTACAGTTTCATTGGACAATATACACTCAAATATATGAAACTGTTATTCAGTTTCATTTTATATACACTGCAGTTTCATTTCAACACAACTACAGTTTCATTTCAATTCAATTACAATTTCATTTGATAATATAAAAACAATATGTGAGACAGTTTCATTTGAGATACACTGTAGTTCCATTAAGAAGTAGCGGCATCCATTTCATTACTTAAAGAAACGACGCTATTTTTGGACCATGGTCCACGATATAACGACTGTTAGTTGTTATGGACCCATTATTATCCTTATATTTACGATTAAGACTTTGGGTAAAATATTGGGCCAAAATCACATTGTCTGACTTAAACCCATGCTAGGCCCAAGATTTCCTAAGATAACCTCAGTTTATTAATTAAATGGTTTTTGGTAGATTTGAGTTGTGGGCTTACTATTGGACCCAATTATTCTTGGCCGACAACTTGTAGCAACCCAATACGTATTTAAGTTTACACAATCAATTATAACAAGTAGGGGTAGGCATCGATTGATTTTGATTACTGTGTAGTAGGGTATTGAGGGGAGTTTTGAATGTTTTATGTTCTATAAGTTTGAAACTTGCCGTGGTTATCCAAAAATACGCTCTAAGTGAAGTTTGTCTTGTGGCATTAGTTGACAAAGGTCTACAAAGAGGTAAGACAATCTAGATTGTTCATAGAGTTTGTAGCTGACTAGCTCAAACCAAGAAAATTAATAAACAACTCATACAGATAGTCAAACTAAGAACTTTATGATTACTAAACCAACTACTAAGCTAACTTAACTGTGTTATGCGTCTTATTATTATACAGTAGTCGTGTTAATATTCTTTATATTTTCAATGTTATAGAATACGTTAGGATCGAAACGAGTTCACAACACCTAATTACAATAGCAACTTGGGCTGCAAATATTGAGAATATTTTTACTGTAACCCTGTAAGGTTTAGAATAAATCATACACATAACAAAGCAAATTGAAGAAGAATTTTCTGTATTGGCAAAAGGATATATTACAATAGGAGTTACAAATATAACTATATATCTTTCTCTAAAATACTTTGCAATGCTACGTATTTCTGATGGAATGATTTACAATGATGGGGAAATGCCTATTTATAGCAAACACAATTATTTAATGCAAACCTTAGCCCAAACATTTGCTCTAAGCCTTGGCTAAAACCTTAGCTCAAACCTTGGCTCATAAAACGTTAGCCCAAACCTGATTTCTACATGTGACTTTATTCTTTACAGAATATACCTAAATGGACATCTTTAGACGTAACTACAAATAACCACACAATTGCTATATATACTCACAAAAAACTTGTAGCCTATGTAAATGATAACGATGGATTCGTTTGAAATTAAATGTCATGATGAAAACATTTTGTCATGAACATGTCATGGCAATTGCAATGAACACGAAACGGAATTTGAATGGATATTTAGGTATACAAAGCATGTTTTGTTATAAGTTTGAATCTTTAATTTAATGGTCTTTACTAGTTTGGTAAAAAAGGTAAATTAATTACATGATATGTTACGTGTATTATTATTGTGTGATGTGTTGTATGTTCAAAAAGGGATTATGTAATGCTCGCATGGACTCAATTGGTTACCGGGGTGAAATTTAAGAGAAGAGATCAGGGATTGAATCTCACTAGCAGTTTCAATCAGCAGTGTTATAGCATTATCGACTAGACTAGATATTAAAAGCTACATAGTACTAATTTGAGTTGTTGCATTCGCAGTATTATACTATCCAGACTCATGATCTTCATCAACACTAAGGGGTGACAATCAATAATTATTTTTGGCTTATACGTTACAAAAGCAATTATGGTAAGAATATGTTGTGGATGGTTTGAAGTGGTTGCCCAAATTGGAGGTCTGGGTTCAAGTCTTGGTGGTAACAGAGTCAATAAATAACGTTAAATATGAAGACATTTTTGACTCCAAGGTCTTAATTGAACTTTACATTTTGAAAAGTTTTTAATTCACGGTAGAAATTCCTTATCGAACATTCACAAAGTGGAAATACACACATAAATTTATGAGTACTAAAGAAAATAACATTTAGGACTAAGTAGACTAAAATGTCCATATATTTAACGTAATTAATTAAATAAGTTTGTTGATGCCACAATAATACTAGGACCAACAGAGAATTTTAAAAAAAATAAATTGACCAAAAATAAAATATCACATATAAATCAAAAATAGAATTAACTCATATAATATTTGTTAGTACATGAAACAAATATTGCCCGTACATTTTAACTAAAAAGTAATATACATATGATATGACACGATTTGACAACAGACTTACTATTTAATATTCACTCTCTCATGTGTAATTACTCTCTTTTAATATTTACTTTTTGTATCAGATTTTTGTTTAAATTATTTTTTTTTCATAGTGAAATCGACAACTTGCGATAATTAATGAAAATAATTTTTAAATATTTAAAAACTTTATAGATAATATCACGTCAAGAATAAGCAGTTTTGTGAGACAAATTTTTATTTAATATGGTATTAATTTATTAATTATCAAATTAAAAAATATATATAAATTTGACAAGTAGTCATTCAAAACAAATAAAATATTCCTCTCAAAAATTTTCCTTTGTTCCACGGAAGATTTTGGTGTAGTTAAATTTTATGTTAAGTGATGGATAAATCATACCCGGACCCGTTACGGAGTTAGCACAGAGCACGGGTCAGGAGTTGGATGATCTGGGAGCACGACCCGGGTCTCTTTCGCACAGGGCCGACCTCTACGGAGGTCGGCTGGGCCGAGCTCTGGGCTCGGCCAGGGTGCGCCGGGTCGCGGTTTGACGCGGTCTTATCGGCGTAGGATGCGGTCCATGCCCGCCCGAGGGGTTTTCTCCAGGTTGTTAGGCCTATAGCTAGTATATAAACATGTAACATTGTCTGAACAAGACATCTTCCACTTCTTTGTCTTAACGACATCTTTGTCCTGTTATTACCAATCCTGTAATAGCTTTATTATTCATTCAATATACTAAATACCTCCGAGGTATACTTTGATCCATACTTGTCATACCCCCTATAATTTATTCGGGTTTATTGATTCGGGCTACCCGGGTTAATTAAATCCATCACTATGGTTTCCATCGTTAGGGTCCTTTTCAATTTTAGTGAGATCGACAACAACCACAGCCACAACGATGCATGAACAGTCACCACTCCAGAGAGAGAGAGAGAGAGAGAGAGAGAGAGAGAGAGAGAGAGAGAGAGAGAGAGAGAGATTTTGCCACACGGGCTAGCCCAATAGGTAGATTACCTGACCTAAAGTCACCACTCCAGCGCCATTAAAAAAAAAGAGATTTTGCTTGCACCCTCTCGGTCGAGCTTATTGTACACGATTTTACTAGCTAGCGTGGTCTGCTAGCTATTACATAGAAGCGAAGTTTACAGAATGCATACTCTCAAGTAGTGGTTGTTGGTTTTCTTGTCACCCAAAAAAGGAGAATACCTCATTCATATGAACATTTTGGAGAACAAAAAGACTTACCAAACAATGTAATATGATATTTATTTGGAATAAGGTTCAAATTGGTCATCGAACGAAACGTGAAAGTGTAATTTGGCCATTGAACGAAAAAAAAAGTGTAATTAGGTCACTCAACAGTCCAAATGTATGAAATTTCACTTAATAGTAGATTAACACTCCAAATGTATTCAATTTTTTTGAAAGATATATGTTCAGTTTATAATTTTATATAATAATTAAGATGTTAATAAATAGAATGAAACAGGTTTCCCTCTGCACTACTTTAGAGCTAAATTAAGCAAAAGGTTGACCAAAGACTACTTTGGTGCTAAAATCTCTCTTCACAATGCACGTTCTATCATTATAATTTGCACAAAATATGCTGCAGTACCTAGTTCTTTTGTATGGACATATACACCCTTCAAATATTTTTCAGCGAACTAAACGAGCTATAAGAAATTGAAACTGCAAATTGATGAAGCTACGAACTGATAAATTTCAATCTGATGAAACCCCAAAGTAACAATGAAACAAATAGGGATTTTAGGTGTGATTTGAGAATTAGACAATTGATTTGGAGATTTTTGATTGAAGTTTTTTTTTTTTTTTTAAAGAATGATTGAAGCTTAGTTTTCCTAATTTGCCTAGTACATGGTGGAAGAAAGAGCGAAAAAGAGTAAAGAAAAAAAAGGAAAGGACCAGGTGTATACTGCAACAGATTTTATGCAAGAAAAGGGTTTAAAAAAAAATGTAAAGAAATTAAAAAAAAAATCAAGTCATTTTGCATGTCAACATGCAACCTGCTAGATGGGGTATTAACCTGTTATTAGGTTAATTTGCATACATTTGGAGTGTTGAGCAGCTTATTGCATTTTTTTTTGGTTCAATAATCAAATTGTACTTTCACATTTCGTTCAGTGGCCAATTTGAATTTTTTTTTTTAAATGCTATTTCATTTGCAATCTATTACTCTATTTCATGAACCATTGAACCAAGCATTCTTAAGTGTGGACTCTAATTATATTTTCTAATGTGATATTAGACTGTTCATTATATAAGAAAGAGTATCTTTTCTTAGCATAATACTCTGTATTAGACAACTTACCAATTGTAAAATGATATTTTGTATGCACATAACTCTCACATTGAAAAATCATGATAAATCCTTTGCATGTTCTATTTATTGTTGTTGTATTGTTATCATTTTATATTCATAGGATTAGAGATATTCTTCCGCACAACTGCACAAGTTTAATTGATTGGTTCAGTATGTAGTATTTGGGAGAAGAGATCAATACTTGAAACTCGAGAGCGGTAGTATGGGGATTATACCCAAAATAGACAGATTCATTGTATGCACTGACATTTGGCTACGTCTACTGAGTCACTGAGTTACTGTAATCTAAATCATTTCAAATAATCTGTCAGGTCGGGTTTGGGGGTTAGTTTAATTGGTTAATTGGAAGTGATGGCTAGCAATGAAGTTCTATTATTAATTGGAAGTGATGGCTAGCAATGAAGTTCTTTTTTTTTTTTTTTTTTTTTTTNTTTTTTTTTTTTTTTTTTTTTTTTTGTGGTAAATAATGAAGTTCTTCTTCTACTACTACTAGCATATACCTGATGGACTAAGTTTGGTAACTTTAAAAGTCAATGATTAATTAAAATTTGAAATGAGTAATAGTCAGAGGACCTAATCCATAATTAAATCTAATATATATTACATACAAGAAATAGTTTCAAATTCAAAACTAATTTGATTTGTGTTTTGAGGGGAAGTTAATAAATTTCAAGTTTTATCCTTCAATTACCGTTAATTTTAACATAAACTTAAGGTGAGAGGCTAAAATGACTACTAAACGAACCATTCAGGGACTAAATGGGGTAATAGATATAATTAAGGGTCTGAGTTTACTAGTTTACCATTATAGTATAATTGATTGGCTAAAATGATCATTTTGCATTATTATTATTATTGTTGTTGTTGCTTTTTTTTTTGTTTTTTTGTTTTTTTTTTTTTTGTTTTTGATAAAGAGAACCTACTTTTGTATAATAGCACGGAAACCACACAGAAGAAGTAAGCCACACTATAAAGAACATGTGTGACGGGTTAGATCAAGAGAATGGTGATAAGAGTAGTCAAACTTGTAATATTTTGGTAATTGGTATGAAAATCACGATATAACACTCAACCATCTCTTTCAGAACACCACAAATTGAGTTATGATCTCGTAATAGTATGGTAACTGATAAGGTTATGCTACCAATCGAAGTAATGTTACATGAATAATACTACACCACAATACACATACTCTAAATTTTCTCTATGCTTATTAGTTTTTTTTATTCATTAAAAAAATACCCTTTTTATTATTTCATTTTTCTTCTATCAACAAAATTACAAAACTTGATAAAATTTTACTCCATGAGAGTATATATCATTTCCCATGTTTACCACGTTGTTTTCATCATCAAAGGTTGCATTATTGATAACTGCCACCTTGTTGTTTTCTTGCTCAGTATCTATTCTGACATCACACCTACAGCATTCACTGTCAAATAATTAACTTACAATTTACAATGTCTTGTTGATGATTCAAAATAATAATTCTTGTAAGGTAGTAGAATGTAAAATTAAAATTGATTTTTTTTTAAAAAAATAACGTAATATAGTCTTAATTAACTACTCCGTCTCATTTTCAAAAAAAAAAAACTACTCCGTATCAATCAAATATTATTGCTATCTACTAAAATGCCTTGGTTTAAGTTGAAGAAATTGTAATAGCTTTGTGCATACTGTGCTAATATCTGCATCCTGCAGAATGAGACTAATACGATCGAACTTCAATTAGACTTAGATATATGCACATGAGTTTAAATTCTTGACCACATCTTAAAGTGACTCCAAACCCTTCTAGGATTTGAATCACATTGATGGAACTATCCTCTAGCGAGAGCTCAATTGAGCCTCGATTGGAAGAATGCAACAAAAAATATAAACTAAAAAAAAAAAATCACTGTTAGCTTATTTGGTTCACGGAAAATATTTTGTGTGAGAATTTTTTCCTTCAAATTTGAAGAAAAATAGATTTTATTTTGTTTGGTTGATAGAGAATTTATTACAATAAAAAATGAATTCTTCAATTTTTTTTTTGTGAGAAACACACCGCCCCCACGGCGACTATCTAATCCTTATTCTAAATTTGGCTCCCCCCACATTAGCTTGAAGAAGCTCATTCATCTCGTTATGTGGATCTTCCAAAATCTTAGTCCCCAAGTGACAATTTTTCCAACATTGACAAGATAATCCACACATTTAATTTGTTGCCTTACCTCAGCACGTGAGTAAACACCACATAATCATAGCATTTGGCAAGGAAATTACAGTCCATGATAAGAGAGGAAAGCGTTTCCCCCCCCCCCTGTTGAGAGCTGCGCTCTCACTCATCACCCCAACAACAACTTCTGAATCAAGTTCAATGCAAAGTTTATGAAACCCTATTTCTCTACCGAGCCGTAAACCCTCAAGGCCTCCCTTAGGCCCCACACAGTTCAGCAGCGAAACTATCCATATTTCCAACATTCACGGTGAAACCCATGATCCAGTTTCCAAGGTGATCACGAAACAATCCCTTGCGCTAGCAAGGCTAGATGATGTTTTTCTTGCCCCGTTCGTATTAAGCTTACTCTCCTTTAATATTTTATTTTTTTATACCTTTCGAGAGAAAAGTTATCTAACAAATTCCTAGATTGCCCCCATATATCTTTATTATGTAAAGACATTTGAGCCTTTATACTAATTATTTCCAACAACTATTTCCAACAAATCAAACAATGTAATCAACATTCCAAGTAATTTTTTTCGTGATATTTAAATTCAATTGATTTTTAATTCTTTTCCACGAGCAAACGGGTTGTAACTTGTAAGTGCTCAAAAATGGAATTTTAAAGGGTGTGTTTGGAAACTCGGAAAATGATTTCTGGAAATCATTTTCCGGGTTTTTGGTGTTTGGGAAGAAGGGGGAAAATAGAGTCAATGGAAATGAACTTCTTGGTCAATAGAAAATAAGCCCAATTTTATGGAAAATGACTTCCCCTTTTTTTTTGGGGGAAGTCATTTTCCAAAGTTTGCTTCTTCCTTCTCCTTTGCTTCTTCCATCTCCTTAGGCCTCCTAAATGCTTTAACTTCTTCATCTTCATCCCATCTTCAACTTTTTTTTTTGTTTTTAAGTAATAATTTATTTTTTTTATTATGAGATAGATATTATGAGTTTTTTTTTTTATTTTTTTATGAGATAGATATTATTTTGTTGTGATTTTTTTGTGATTATTTTATTTTTTGGATTGTATATTTGTTATAAATGTTGTTACATTTAAACAAATTAATTAAAATATTCAATTATATAATTCTGTTCATTTTCCTACCCATTTTCTGGAAAATGAGCCAAACACACCAACACAGTTTTCTGTTCTGCAGGCAAACAAAAGAAAGGAAAATATTTTCTGGAAAATGACTCATTTTCCAGAAACAATTTTCCTGCTTTCCAAACACACCCTTAATTTATTTCTAATTTTCAATTTATGACGCAAATATTGCAACTTGCATACCAAATTAAACTAGCGTTACCTCGTTTATTTGTTTATGTATTTATTTATCTGTTTTATTTTTTTTTAATATCCATTTTTGTGTTATTGTGGCATCATCATGGAAAGTGGTTCAATATTCTTTCTTGAATTCATGGAGGAGATGAACGCACATCGACAAGCTGCATCTCACCAGAATTGCCAGCTCCATAACAGATGAATTCTGTCATCATATCATGTCATTCAATATTCCTATCCATGGATCAAAACTCCATATATTTCTTTTTTCAATTATTTAATGAGACTTCATTTAAAAATTAAGAAACAGTTAATTCTAAAAACAATTCACCAACTATAGGCATTTATCAATTTTAATTACTCATCTGTCTTCAATTGGACCATAAATTGTCTCTGCACTATTGACATTTATTAATTTTTCATCATCGACTTTCAATGTGACAATTGATTTTGTTCCAAATTTGGTCATCCAGTTAAATATTCATTTAGTAAACGTTAAATTTAAGGTTAGTTCTTCACATTCCCACTAATGATAACCCAATGTATTAAGTCTATGAACACAATTTGTCCATCTCAACAAAGTCAATTTTTACATGCATTATTACATAGTTTAAATTTAATGTTTACTAAATAAATATTTAACTGGAGAACCAAATTTGGAACAAAATCAATAGTTAAAGAACAATTTATTCTCAAATTGAAATTCAATGATGAAAATTGGTAAATATCAATAGTTGACCATTTATGGACCAATTAAAAGTCGACGATAAAAATTGATAAATGTAAATAGTCAATGGACGATTCTTGGAGTTAACTCATTAAGAACAATGATGTAATTTATGTGTGATTGATCTATATAAGGTTCTACTTGAATATATGGAGTTTTATTAAGAATTAAGGATTGTTTTTTAAGGGTCACCTAGAAAACGGAAACTCAATACCTAGAGACGGCAATGTCATAAATGAAAGTTGTATAGAGTGAGAGTCGTTTGCTTATATAATGTTGTTGAAGATTGATAGCAGAAGTGGCGATCTAATAAAAAGTTATCTGGTGCTTGATAATATGATAAGGTAAAAAATGATTTCAGATCTGAGTATGAGATATCTAGAGTGGGTCGTTATGAATTTAAACTTTTCAAGGTCAGTAGTAATACGGTCCATATCAATCAATTTTGCAAGAAATTATAGAGTAATATTTAAACTTACAAAATTTTATCTCCGGCCTATTTAACTAATCTTTTGAATGTACTCTTTTCTTAGATTTGAATACTACCTATCATAATGTCGTTGAAGTTGGCAAACTCAAGTTTCGTACCAATACAAATTTATTAATGCATATAATATTCTTTTTGACGTGAGATTCAAAATGGACAATGAAGTTTGGAGCAATATGCACATGTACTTTTGGTAAAGGAATAATTTTGATTTCAACACATTGGTTTGCAGTTGGTCGTATAGCTAGGCTTATAGTAATACAATCATACCAAATTTGACAATTTGCAATAGTTATACCGTGGACCGGATCAACCTTAAAAGGTGAATCTGTATCCATTTACATACTAAATGTTCACAATTTACATACTAGATATTTACAATTTGAATTGTGAACATTCCGTATGTAAATTGTAAACATTCAATATATAAATTGTGAATATTCAATATGTAAATTATGTATTTTAGACGTCGAGTTCACCTTACAAGGTGGATTCTGGTCCGCATAATAATTTGTCGACAATTTGTTTTTTTTTTTTTTTTTTTTTTTTTCACGAAATGGCTCAAGTGCTCCAACATAGCTTTTTAAAACTATTATTTATTCAAAAACATCTCTATCACTCTAAATTTAGTTTTGAAAAATTAATGAAAGAAATAATATTATATATTATAATATTTATTTTAAAAATAATATTATATTCACTTTGTCTCATTTTATATGCATGTCTTATTTACTATCGATTGGTTAATCCAAATATTGTCTATTGATTAGTGAGCTAAACCCACTAATTTTGTTCAAATATGAAATGCTCAAGTATCTTTCAATATTAAGATATTATTTTAACACAAATAATACGTACAACACCAAAAATAAACTTTTCAAAGCTACGTTAATTTTGTTCAAATACACGCCAACGTTATACTTTTAAATATTACATTATTTAAAGTGTGTCATCATCTATTATTTCAATTAATATAAAGATTTTTTTTTTTAACAAAGATGCCTAATATACTTTCATTTTTACGGGGGCCTAGGTTAAACCCAATGTGGTTAATTGAGGTTAGAATGTGGGCTAAGGAATTTTGAGTTGGTTGATTGGGTGTATTAATTAGAATATGGGTTGGGGAAGGTATACTTTAGGATTAATTGACAAATAACGAGGATGAGTACATTGTCAAAGGTGCAGTGGTGGAGTGGCATACTTGTGCCTTTTCAAATGAGAGGTCTCAGATTTGGACCGTATTTCACACATGTGCAATAATTTGCCCGGATTTTAGACTATTTATTAATATCGTTATTACCCTCAAATGAAAGATTCAATTCAGGGTAAAATAACTTCTGTAAAAACCCAAAATTTATCTCACCCTGAAAACACAAAGATATATAGGAAGAGCTAGTGCGATACCCATTTCATTTAAGCTCCTAACAAAAAACAAGAGAAAAGATAAAAATGAGTGGGGCTTCCATAGACGACGACAGCAATAAGGAGCTTAACGAACCGCTATTGGAACCCAAACGACAACCTGCGGCGGGCGAAGAGATAAGCTCGGAGCTAGAAGACACACTCTCCGACACCAGCTTGTCCAACCTGCGACGGCTGCAAAAGGCCACCGCCATTGAGCTGAGGAATCTGTTCCGCCTGGCGGCGCCGGCCATCATCGTTTACTTGCTCAACAATGTTACCTCCATGTCCACGCAGATCTTCTGCGGCCATCTTGGAAATCTCCAGCTTGCCGCTGCTTCCCTTGGGAATGATGGTATTCAGCTCTTGGCCTATGGAGTTATGGTAATTAATCTTCTTCTTCTTCTTCTTTTCCATATACACTACATACCCTCCTAAAATGGTAGCATATACACAGTGTCAAGACTAACTAATTAACTAGTATGTTCAACAAGGCAACTACTTATTGTTTTCTTCCGTAGAGTGCTAATAGTATTAAATATAATCATATACAGATCAGAGTATGATATTATTTGACTGTACTGACTGCTATTAATATACTTAAAAGTATTGATAGTACTAGATACAATTATATATGCTATTATTTTACTCTACTGAGTACTATTACTATTAGAGTATTAGTATCAATTTTGTTAGTACTCAGTACAATCAAAGTATATATCATATATACAGAGCAACTTCAATTATGTTGGTTGTATAGTTGACTTTGTAAAAACAATGTTTTGATTTCGATTCCTTGTGGAAACTGTCTATTGCCCTTCTTGGTTTGAGCTGGTCACTATGACAACCTATGTTGGTTTACATCCTTATGGTCTAGGCCCTAGGGTTACAAGGCAGACAACCTAGGCTAGTTTAGGGTTAATGAGTGAAATGGGCAAATTAGAATTGAGAGGAGTGGACAAAAATGAACACTTTTTAAAATTTGTACATTTTAAAGAAAAACTCCATTGGGACTTGCATTTGAGGTAAAATAAAACGCAAGTCCCAATGGAGTCTTTTAAATTAATGTACAATTTGAAAATGTATCTATTTTTGTCCACGCCTCTCAATTTTTGCCCATTTCAATCGATAAGCGGGCTGATTTACTTTCTTGTGGTCTAGGGTCACAAGGCCGACTTCAATACTATCATCACCACCAGTATTAATCAACATTGTAGACTTTCCAATCCCAAAAACTTGATTATCATTTAGGAGTAGATGGGAGTGGTAATTGAAAGAGGTAGATTTGTTGATGATGAATAACTATATATGTTCATTTGATGAGCAGCTAGGAATGGGAAGTGCAGTGGAGACACTATGTGGGCAAGCCTATGGAGCACACAAGTATGAAATGCTAGGAATCTATCTCCAAAGATCCACCATCCTCCTCATGTTAACAGGCCTACCCCTCATGGCCACATACCTCTTCTCCAAACAGATCCTCCTCTTGCTAGGAGAATCCAAGACAGTTGCCTCTGCATCTGCCCTCTTCGTCTACGGCCTAATCCCCCAAATCTTCGCCTACGCCGCCAATTTCCCCATCCAGAAGTTCTTGCAGTCTCAGAGCATTGTGAACCCCAGTGCATACATCTCAGGGGCCACTCTGATTCTGCACATCTTTCTCACATGGCTGGTTTTGTATGTGTGGGATTGGGGGCTCCTGGGAGGGGCTCTGGTTCTCAGCCTGTCTTGGTGGATCATTGTGGGGGCACAGTTTGGGTATATTTTGTGCAGCAAGAAGTGCAGGAGGACTTGGAGTGGGTTTAGCTGGCTGGCGTTTTCTGGGCTCTGGGATTTCTTTAAGCTGTCACTTGCTTCTGCTGTGATGCTGTGTTTGGAGACCTGGTACTATCAGATTATGGTTCTGGTGGCTGGTTTGCTCCCTGATCCTGAAGTGGCATTGGATTCTCTGGCTGTTTGGTAAGTCCACAATAGGTATCACGTGATAGCTTGGTTGGTTATTGAGTCGTAGATTGTGGGCACGCAGGATCGAGTCTTGGCAGCTGTGTGAAAATTACACTAGATATGATGGGTTCTTTGTAGGTAGGAGTAAAGGTCAATGAGGCCATCAATCTGCACATAATAATACAAATATGCCACTGAACTTAAAAAAAATCTACAATTGAGTCCCTAAACTAACCAATTTCATTCAATTCCTCCAATTTGTAGGTTTCTAACAGATAATCCTAAATTTAAAAAATATTTTTAAAAAAAATTTAAATTAAAATAAAACCCTGGCCAAGATGAAGAAACCTTCTTCGTCTTCGGTGGAGATGGTCCTTATATATATATATATATATATATATATATATATATATATATATATATATTTATTTATTTATTTATTTTAAAAAAAATTATATTTACTGTTACCTATTAGACATATACAAATTGGAGAAATGGCATGAAATTAGTTAGTTTAGGGATTCAATCGTCCTAGATTTTTTAAGTTTAGTAACCTAATTGCATTATCGTGTACAATTCGATGACATATTTGACCCTTATTCCTTATAGGTATAAGGAATTGATCATCCCACCTAATGAGATGATAAGTCACTTGATTGAACCCTCTATTATCCTGGCTATCCCATTATTAACTACTAGAAATTGAGAATTGAACAACATATTTATGTAATTATGTTTTATATATTATATACTCAAATAATAGCAATCTAAATATGCATATATAACATCATCCATTTATCAATTGGCACCAAAAATTGTCATATATACAACTAGTGCAGTAATTTTGTTACATTTTGCAGTTCGACAATTCTTGGATGGGTGTTCATGATTTCTGTGGGTTTCAATGCGGCAGCAAGGTTAGTATTCTTTATCGGAAAACTCAATCGTATATAGATTAAAAAAAAAAAAAAAGGTCAAAAAATCACCTGAGTTATAAAATTGATTCCGGTAAATATCTTCGTGGTTAAACTTAAGGACATTAATTAACAAGAGAATAAAATGAATAAATAATATTACAGTAGTTTTTGTATTTTGTCTTGATTGAATCATTGGTGACCAACATGTAGTCACACGTACAATAATGTTATTATACTCGGTAATGGCAATGTGAAATTATGTCTAAAGTAGGTCAATTTCTTGTGCGCACTGACACTTGGTCAAGTGTACTAAGCCACTAAATTACCTTAATTTACATATTTTCACATGTTCTGTCGGGTCAAAGTGTGAGACCCTTAGAGTTGGAAATTTAATCTTTTGAGAGAAGATAATACTAAGTATTATTATATTAATAACAATATTATAAAAATTCTCGTTTTTTGTGTATAAAGTGGTGGAGATTGATGAAATAGATTCCTATATTTCTTCAAAAAAAAAAAAAAAGATTCCCATATTCTGAGTTTTTAAAATTTTTAATAGTTTTTGTAATTGTTTGACAGTGTGAGGGTGAGCAATGAGCTAGGGGCAGGTCATCCCAAGTCGGCTTCATTTTCAGTAATAGTGGTCACACTCAGTTCCTTCATCGTCGCCGTCGTGATCGGAATAGTCGTCATACTCCTCCGCCGCCGGCTGAGCTACGCCTTCACCGGCGGCGAAACCATCGCCAATGCAGTCTCCGATCTTGCACCTCTCTTGACCGTCTCCATTCTCCTAAACGGCATTCAACCTGTCTTGTCAGGTAATAATATAGTAGAATATAATAATGCATTATTTAAGTACTATACACTCACATACATATATGTACTCATATAGTACTCGTATAGTCACGGGCCAAATTTTGCCTGTGTAGCTCGAATAAAATCTATCAGATATTATATGTCAAAAATAAAAATGTTATAGTTTCAAAAAATATTAAATAAAAATGTTGTGATTTTGTTATTTATGAGAAGTGAGTGTATATGCTGATATATAATTAATTATTATATTTATCTTTTTTATATTTTTTTTTAAAAAGTGAATAATTATATTAGCCTTGCAAGGAATATAATTGATGAGGTTTTACCTTGATGAAGGGGTGGCGGTTGGGTGCGGATGGCAATCGTTTGTGGCGTATGTTAACGTTGGATGCTACTACGTTGTCGGCATTCCGGTGGGGGTTCTTCTTGGCTTCAAATTCAAACTTGAAGCTCAGGTAATTCAAAATTCACAAAATTAATACGAATAATAATAATAATAATAATAATAATAATAATAATAATAATAATAATAATAATAATAATAATAATAATAATAATAATAATAATAATAAAGGAAGTTTCAATTTTTGTTCTTATACCTCGTATATAGATGGTGTGGGAAATCCACAGTCAGTACATAGTACATATATGTGCGCTTGAGACCAACTGAAAGGGTGTAACCAAAAATCGAGCTGATTATGACCTTTTGATACAAGAGTCATACGTTACCTACTCAGTCACCATTTTCAGAGCAAAATAGTATATATTTAATCCTTAAATTATACTCCGAAGTTGTTAGGGGAGTGAACTTTTTGGTCCATCCATTAACATGTCTATTAAAATTTATTGCTATTTTTTCTGAAATTGTAGTCGAGTAGGGTTGCACTCAAAGTCTATAATTTAGTAGAAAAAAACGCATAACAGTCCACCTCAGTTAGAAATTATTGGCGTAATAGAGGTTGGTGGTTTGAATTTTTAGTCACTAAGTTGTGTGGTTCAATTGCGATTCAAAATATGAGAAATATAATGTATCATTTTATTTTTAATTAGCTCTAATTAAGTATAATTCCTAAAAAGTAACGATATATTTTAACAGAGTCATTAGGAGACAAACCAAAAACACCACTTCACTGATAATTTGATGACTAAAAGTGGTGATATTTATAACGCCTAAACTAAATTTACTATTCTTTTATTAATTAGAGACTAATTTTTAAAATAATAATATAATTTCTCTGTTATTTGTACATATGTATTTGTAGGGAATCTGGCTGGGATTGCTGGGAGGAACAGCCATGCAGACACTTATTTTAATATGGGTCACTTTTCGAACCAACTGGGATAAAGAGGTACACTTATAATATAAATAAACTTATGAATTTAAAATTCAATTTATCATATATTTTATTTTTGGGATTTTTGTATTTATTTGTGTGTGTTTATGCATGTTCAGGTTGAAGTAGCACAAAACCGGTTGAAAAAGTGGCAAGATAAAGAAATTTAAGAGAAATTCTAGGTTTCTTCTTCTTCTTTTGTTTATTAAGGTTGTATTTTTCGTTTAATTAGAAAAATAAAGGGAGAAATACAATAATTCTAAACCAAAAAAATTCAAAAAAAAAAAATAAAAATCCTATTTTAAGAATATGAAATTGAAAAATAATAATAAAAATAAAAGCCCCCATAATTTCCATGCCTTGAGTTGACACTAGTGGTTGTATTTTTTTATTATTATTTTTTTTTATTTTTTATTTTTTTGCTTTTTCATAATTTTCAAGTTACATTTATAAAAATTGTATACTAACTTTGGTAAATGCTAGGTAATGTTAAGAGGTTTTAAGGAGTATTTATCAATTTCACTCTTTATTTTTTGTTATATTGTATTAGTATATGAATCTCACGAGATGAGACTAATAAGGCTGGCGAGAAGACTAATAAGACTATCGCTCTCGCCTATTTAAGAGCAACTCTCTTATACATTGCTATTTAGATGAGTTCAAATTCTTGGCCTCATTGAAAATTTATGAATTTAATAAGTGTGATCTTATGTTGTTAGTCTTTAAAAAAAAAAACAAATTAAAATGAATATATAATGTATTATATGTTCTATGTCTCAACAATTAGGCAATAGGCATTACATTTTCAGCAGGGGAAAGCATGTTGGGTCAAATAGTGGGCTCATTAGTTACTTGGGGGCATAATTTGGAAAATAGCCTTAAGGGCCTGGGGCTTATTGATTTTTTCTTACTTCGTTTCTTTTACGTGGAAAATGATATTCTTTTTAAGTATTACTAACTCTGTTGTAATGTAGTGTTTGTTTTTGTTTTTTTTTTTTTTTTGAAAATTAATGTAGTGTTTGTTAAAAAATGTCATTTTACGTAATTTGTTTTCACGCAGCCCATTGCAACATACATCTTTTATAACTTATAAGTGCATCATTCTAACTCATAAAGTACATTATCTTATCACAAAAATTTTATTATTTTAACACATAATGTACATTATTTTAACACATAAAAATATATTATTCTAACTCATAAAATTCAACTACGTTTGTTCACACAATAATTTGTCTAGATGCTCCACCTATTTAATCACTTTTTTGGGATAATAATATCTTTTCTTTGGAACGTTGAACAAATATTATTCCAAGTGGTGGGTTTTATGTGGGCCTCGACGCTGTGAGACGTGGACTTTGAAACAACTCCCATTGACTAAACAACTATACAAAAATACAACAACTTTATCTTTAACCTTTGGACTAATGTCCCTTCAGTAATTGACCCAACTTTGGCCCAACACACAAAACGTTGGACATATCAATGAGGAGACATTTGACCGTCAAATCTTTCGGCCACTAGTCCCACAAAGTAATAATGCGTTGAACAAAAAAAAGTGATGGGAACTTGGTTCATATGCTCATGCTAATAGAGAAAAACTTTGTGATTTTCTTTTCTCATGTGAATCTATAGTTGTCCAATTAATATAATTTAATTTGGTTAGTTACGGGAAGTAATTGGACTGATTCTTGAATTATATTGATTTAGGAATAGAAATATAAAATTAACGGAACAATCATTTTTATAAGAACTTAATATAAGCTTATGCAACACTCAAGTTAAGGTCCTAATTCTGATCTATTGCAAAATATTACGGAATCAATGTGTGATCGTATGTATCATTTGCTCACCCGCCCCTTGATGAGAAGTCAATGTATGCAATGACTCATTCTAGCTGGCTCACACTTCAAACTTTTCTTGCTATCAGCCTATTAGGTGACCTTTTCCCATTTGAAAGGTCCTCACTTCAAACCTCATTAAGCACCAGGTAGGTTCCTCCGCTAGGTTACACTGGACAAGTAAATGACTGTCACTCAGAATAATTTTTACTCCGAGCTCTTCTTGACTCCCTTTAAACCTTATTAAGCACATGATATATAGTTCACTTGCAAGCAGTTCTTTAATTTCCTGTTATATACTAATTTCTCAATCAAAAGTACCAATGACCTCTCAAAGCGAGTTTCACCAGCGGCAGTGTGAGAGTAACTCTTAAAATTAGGAGACTCCTTGTGCGCAGTAAACAAATATCTAACTTCTGTGTTTAATTAAGTTATCCTGATTTATATCATCCTATATATTTTGTTAGGTCAAAGCGTAAGCACCCTTAAAGTTGAGAATTCAATCTCTTGGACTCCTTCAAAAAAATCTTTTGGAAACAACAAAAAAGTACGCAGAACACAAAATTCGATCAATACTCTAATTTTGCCATTTTATTTAAGAATAGACGTTTGACCAAATTTAAATATTACATAATATTTTATCGAACAAGTGGATAAATAGGGCAGTGGGAACACGTACTAATCATGAATTCATACTAAGTGGGAACTCGATCGGATATAGTGTCCGTAAGACCGACTAGAAAGTGAAGCCAGAATGGCAGAAATCATGTGGCACATGATGATCAAAGATTGTTATTATGAAATGTATATATATTATTTTTGTTTACATAATATTGGATCCTAGGCCGTGGCACATGAACCGACACGGGGATGAGATACGGCAAACATGTGAATGGTTAAGGTAGGTTAGGTAATACTAATTATTTTGTTCTCCAAACAATGAATATAACATATTACAATCTTTATTGTTAATTTAGAAATTTCTATTATGCTAATATCCGGTGTGATTATATGTATATTAGCTGATTGGTTCAAACCACGTAACTTTGTAATTACAAATGTGAATTTCTTATCATCTTGGCTGGGATTATTACCCCTTGTTTAGTTAACTCAGTTGTTTTTTGTTTGACATTCCTCCTATTATTAATGGAATAGGACTCATAAAAAGCAAATCACGTTTTATCATATACCAACTACCGCGTGAACTAACCAAGGTTTTGGTTGTAGGCATAATGTATGAATAGATAGTAATCATAGTATGAGTCTTTGCCATTAGTCATAACATGGTACATGATTGTACTCGCTAAAAAAAAACAAAAAACATTTATTCCAATTAGCACTTGAAATATTATGTAATCAATGTGTGTTAATAAGATCAAAATACATATGTTCAAAGCAAATGTTATAACATAATTTGACAAGAATCACTTATAACGATATTCGTATTTTGGTATGATTACATGTTTCTCAGGCATGCATGGTACATTACTACCTCATACATGCATCTAGACTAATTATGTTGTGTCGAGTAAGACTTCAAAAGATTGTAAATTAAAACACTCATTCATTAGTTTTAAGATAATTACACACTTACAAGCTCAAACTACAGGTCTCTAATTAAACTGAAAAAGACTTACAATATCACATTCGCAATCCATGAATAATATTCATAATAAGTGAAAAATGGGTTGAGATTAAGTATAAAGATGTACGGAATGCAGTAGCGAGTACCCAGTGGGACAGCAAACGAAGATAGGGGGGACAATGTCGGGCCATGCTGCGTTGGAGGAGGCTGGAATTGGAGTGTTTTATTATGAATCTCATCTTGTGTAGTGTGAACTTTATGACCATATCTCATCTCCATATTCAATCATCCACTCACCAGATACAAATATAGAATCAATTATACCCATACTTATTGAGGCTGTTATATTAGAGATTTAATTCGACTAAGTGTTTAATCATACATATCTAAAAGTGTTGAGAAATGCACCATTAAGTGTGCAGTATTGTGTGTGGTGTATTTGTGCATTTCATTCCGGTGTATTTTTGAACACCATGTGCTGCAATTTATGCATACTTAATGGCGTAATCCCTGCTGGCCGCACGGAAAGCATTGTCTACATTTGAACCAGTATATATATATATATATATATATATATATATATGGTGTGCTTAATTATTCAAGTGATAGCTGAAATATTATGGTGCAATTAGCTTGAATACACTCTTATAATTCTTGAGTATATTGTTGGTTGTCATCAAATACACTTTTAAACTTTGCCTAATGTATATTTAAAGTTTATAATATTTACAAAATTGTCACTAATTTTTTTAAATTTTTAAGTCATTATATAATTTTATTTAGTTTTGTTTGTTTATACACAAAAATAAATAAATAAATAACACATAATTGCTATTAGTTGGCTGGATCTTATCATGCCTGCACGAACTGATTAGGGAGGGAATAGAAACATGGCATGCATAAGGACATAAGAGAGATGCCCGTAGATAATCCAAGGACAAAATAGGACGGCAAAGATCACCCCACTTTTTAAATATAATGTTTTGCTTTTAATTTAGTTTGGGAAAAAACACTTGGACGAAAAATAACATTAAATGAATCTCAACTAGATAATATTGATTGAACCAACAAAGAGCAAATCATTACATCAGACATAATTCTCTAACTTGAAAGTCATCGAGTTTAATTCTTGTCAAAATTCTTTTGATTGAGCATGTCGTACAGGTCTTTCTAGTGTTAGTTTAGTTTTTATATATGATTGGTAAGAATTTTCAAAAATATATGATTAGTAAGTTATTACACAAAATATAATTTACCCAATGTGTACCATTAAATATTATTGTTGATTACTCGTCAAAAAAAATTAAAAATAAATTTTTTTTTTGAAACGAATTAAAAATAAAAATAAAAATAAATAAAAAGAAGAAGAAGAAGAAGAAGAAAACGTATGCAAACAATTTAGACATTCAATGCAAAGCATGCCATCCAGTTGCAGGACATGTTTCGCGTGTTGACATGTAATATTTTTTTCTTTCATTTTTAGGGTTTAATTTTGTGGTCACTGGTCAGTTAGGCAAGGGAAGGATTTAACGTTTGATTTGGATCTTTTCAATTATTGCTTTGTTGATTGCGAAAGATGTTAGTGTGGACACAAAATCATTGATTATTTAGAAGAATTGTTCGGAATGAGTTTTGAAGGGTTGACAACAGTCGGTCTGGTATTCGGTATTATAGGCTCGGTCTAAGCGGTCTAATATAAGTGGTTGGCTTAAGTTCAGTATAGTATAAAATTTGGGGAACATGTTATCTCATTTATGAAAGTGTAGATGGAATATGATTGATCAAGTTTTAAGATATTATTTTGGAGATCAATTTACTTATCATTTAGAAGATCAACTTAATTGTAATTAATACCCTTGGTTGGAGGGATTTACTTTCTATATTCAGTTCAAGTCCTTAATTGATAGGTTGACTATATGAATACTTTGAAAAATGACTTGCAAGGGGATACGTTCTTCTCGATTTATAACAATAACAACACTCTTTTCGGAGTGTTTTAAAGCTTTTTCACTTTGTTTTCTAACCAAATGTGTTAGCTAGTCGTCGACGGCACAAGTTAAAGAAATAACTAGTCTTATCTATATTACTAGTTTTATACGCACATTGCGCGAATGAGTTAATGCCCAATGTTTATATTTAAATAAATATTTGAAAGTATATCAATGCAAGATTATATAGGAGAAGTTTATACATGGGTAATTGAATGTCGAATTTTTTTTATTTAAATATCTAACTCAAAGTATATGAATCCAAGATAATATAGAAAATTCATTATAATATTACTAAAATAAATGTTTGCAACCTTGTAAAATCAATAGTCTAAAAATGATAGTCTAAATAAATACTATTTTTAATTTGAATTTTTCTAAGTGTTCTTAATTCTCTTTTGAGTAACATTGTCATTGTCTTCATCTTTACTATTTGTTCTCTTCCTTTTTGTTGGTAGTGTGTTATTTGCAATTCGGTTATTGTTGGTAGCATAGATGACAACGCCATGCAATGAGATTATGATATAGGAGTTATGGACTTTCCTTTAGGTGTTCTGCTTGGGGTTCATTTGGTTTAACCATTATTATTGAATGGGTTATTGTGGATAAAGAAATCCCTAGTTTAAAAAAAAGATTAAATAAATTAATAAAAATTTAAAAATTTAAAATATTATGTATTCTAAAGATATTAAAAGGTAGTTTCTCGCTTCAATTTGCTGGGGTAATGGGTTATTTGAGTACTTTCATTGTCAACAAATCCCCCAAGTAGTTAATATGGTTGTTTTCAAGCTATTATTTTTTATTTTTTTCATGGTATTAAAGAAATACATATGTATCATTTTTTGGTGTAACTACTAATTTATTTAATTGAATAAGAGTAAAATACAGTGCTTCCGCTTCAGGGTTATTATTTGAGTACTCTCTTTGTCAACCAATCCCCAAGTAGTTAATATAATTAGATTCAAATTATTTTAAATTTTCTTTTCATAGTATTAATAAAATACTTGGTAAATAAATATATAACATTATTTTGTACTATAACTTTGATATTTAATTACAAGATATTGTAAAAATAAGATACTGGACAATGTAATGAATATCAATTGATAAATTTGAATGTAAAGAATCTTTGCATGAGAGAAAATAAAGACAATATAACTAATGAAATTATTTCTTTTATTTAATTTAATTTTTTGATAATGAATAATTTTTTCAAATAAAGGTATTGTAGACACATAATTCTAAATTAAAGAAATACATATGTATCATTTTTTGTTGTAGTTACTAATTTATTTAATTTAATAAGAGTAAAATAGAGTGAGAAACTTAATTATGTCAAATTTGATTGAGATGAGGTTCGAACCTAAGACCTTTCTTATAGAAATTAATGGTTAAGTTAAAAGTTAACGGAATATTAACGGAGAAGAGAATATTTAACGGAAAACTTAAAGGATAATCATAAAGGTAAGGGTAAATTAGATAATCTCTATTAATAATATTAATCTGAATTATCTTAACCATCTATTCGATTAAATAATTCATCTGAACCATCCATTTGATTAAATAATTTGACCGCCATTTTTTCTACCCATTTTAGGCCTAACTCTCTTTGGCTCTTATTAGTATAGTAGATATTACTCACTTCATGAGATATGGATATTAGTATGATATTAGTAACTCTATACATTTATTGAAATTCTAAATGTAAGTAGAAGTCAAATACTAAGCACATAAGCCTATTTCACATGACTAATTTTTCTGTTCCTGTCGTCTCAATTTTTTTTTACCATTATATGATTTACTTGATTGTCTATCTAGTTGACCGGTTCTTTATATATATTAAATATTAATGAATTCACCTCGTTTACTACAAAAATAAATCTATGCAAGACTAACCTTGTATGAGTAACATTATATTATCCATTCATATTGAAAATTAAAAAAAATAAATTAATAAATATATAACCAGCCTTTCAAAAATGAAGCAGATCTTAAGTCTAAGAAACTAAGCTTATTGTTTCTATTATTGGACCAATTAAATTGATTTTTTGTTGACTAGGCCGGCCTTATAGACATGGTACCAATACTTTGCCACTTTCCAAAAATGTGAAAGAGAAGTAACCCGTACTAAAAAGATCTTATATAATAAATTCAATCCAGAAATATTAACAAGATCGAACTCATGATCTTCTTATACGAGAATCATTCTTTAATCTTTCAGTTACCTCTATCGGGGTAAAGTCACATGATAAAATGGAAATAGTCATCCTATAATTAATGTCTCATGTTCTTTTCCTTGTGCGTCGCAAACGATGTGGAAATAAAAAAGGTTACCCTCCTAATAATTCACTTACGTGCTTGACACTTTTTGAGAGTAGTGTAATGAAAGGAAACTATATCAAATACCATGCACCTACCCTCCCCCTAATTTCATGAAACATATATACATGCACTTCATTATTATTTAACCATGATATTATAATTGATATCTAAGCCTAAATGAAAAATGAATAAATCTTATAATATCAAGTTTCTCAACTATAATAAAGTGTTACTTTTGTTTCTCAACTTTTACAAAGGACAAACTTTATTCTAAAATATCTAGAATACTTCCAATTTCATCAAATTTCACGATTCTTTATCTGAAATTTTTTCCGTTACGTTCAATTCTAAATTGTATCTCATCAATTTAAAAATGTGAATGAAATTGGAATAACTATTCTATAACTCCTTAGTATTAGGGTATTTCCTTAAAATGTATTATGTGAACCAAATATATCTTAAAAGTGATTGAATTATAAATGATTCAATTAGGTAGTATCTATTCTATTCTTTAGTAAAGATTTTTAGCTCAAAGAATCTAAGCCTTAACTATCCGAGTTTAAACCTGAGAACCCATTTTAAAATGATAATTAAGATGTCATCACATGCTAATTTGCAATTTAGTAAAGTACTTGTTTAAATACATACGCTTTTCTTTTTCATATGATTTTTGTTTTCAAAAAAAAATACATATGATTTTTTAAAGACTGGAAAAAGGCTTAATTGTATCTTTCATAATTCAACCAAAATAAGGATTGACAAAGGATGAACACTACTGTATATTTGTATGTATATCTTCCCCAGACTGAACAGTATTTCATCTTGTGAACTCACATAAAACGAGAATGAAAGAACCCAAAAAAAAACTAAATATTTTTATTTCTATCATTATATATCACCTCTCTCCCATTCTCGTTATTCTTTCTTTTTTTCTTCAAATACGAAACAATAAATCCAAGCTTTTTTTTTTCTCACTTCAACAATGGCGGAACGACGGCGCTACTCCCCCGGAGAAACCGCCTCCAAGATTTCAACTGAAGAGAAACTTGCCTGCAGACAACGCCGCCCTTGGCGGCGGCGGAGAGCGTGAGCGAGATGCTCTTCCTCAGCCGCTTCAGCCGCCGCCCGATCCGGATTTTCAGGCGGAAAACCCGCAGCTTCAGGCACGACGACGACGGAGATCGGCGGCGCTGAGTCAGCGAGTCGGCCTTCTGCAGCGACTTGTAAATCAGAAACTGCGCCCTTCTGTGGCTCGTCTCCTCCGGATCCTCCGCTTCCATCTTCGCGTATCCATGGCTTCTTCTGCTCAGACACAGAGCACTCATCTTAAGGAGAGAGTGGTGATATCTTGAGAGATGAAAATGGAGAAGATGAGAGAGAGAGAGAGAGAAGGTTAGGTGGAAGTGATGAGGCTAAAATTGAAGGAAAATGGAGAGATTTATATAGGGGGAGGAATATGGAGACAAAAGGTGTGGGGGTGATAGATAGAAAGAGGAGTGGGTAATGAGGTGATGAATGAATAATGATATGATGATGAAAGGGTGCATGTGCACTGTACTATAATTTTGGTACAAATTTATTTTTGTCAAGAATATATATATTGTATAGTTTTGTTGAATTTGCCTTTTAACATTTACCTCTCGAAATGAAATTATTTGATTGAATTTTTTATGGAATCATATATACATAAACTCTTACAATTATTCACTTATATATTACTATATTAGTCACTCTCTTGGTGTTTTTTGGATATATAAATTCTTATTAACTCAAGCCTAAACATATACATAACATGCAACATTATTTAATATAGAATAGGATGACATACTAGCTAGTAGCTACTAAAAATAATACAATTAGAAAATATGGAACAATGTATTTATTTTTTGTCTACAATTTTGGTATATTCACAAGATTCAGTTAAACTTTTGCTTTCAATCTAGACTTAGTAATAATTTACATAGGGATGATAATTTACCTTTGTTTTGTACCACTCATATATTTGACTTATTATGCCATAGGTTAGATATGAATTAAAAATTTTCACCGGTGGATGATAAAGTCAAAATTATTTTTAACGTTGTTTTATAATCAATCAATCCGTCTGCTCAACAACATGATATGCCAACATTCTTGATTGGGACGGGATGTGACTTGAATCTTTGACCTTCAATTTAGAAGTGCCACAACGATGTCCTCAAATCACAAGGTACTTGAACGGCTTCTTTTAATTTATCTATTATAAAAATATGAATACTTGCATATACTAGTTTGTGGCTCATTATGTGAGAGGACCAATGTGTAATGCCCACAATGAGTCCACTTCAAGGCCCCCATATCCTGACTTAATTAACATGATAGTAGATTGTAAATCATTGTGACTCAAGCAACCCATTAAGTGGGAAGATCAGTGTCAATTACCTAATGCCCACAAGAAGTCGATCGCATTGAGTGTAACTCCCATACCATGACTCTCAAGGCTCAATCTTATGTTTTTACCTACAATCTATCACTTAAAAACTAACTAAACTATCCTGGCTATATATATTTCTACTGGCTTCCATATGCAACCTCTATATATATATATAACCTTGGCTCATAATCACACCATTAAATGCTGTAACACAAATGGAGAACAGGCACGGCAGAGCTGGCATTGCCCAAAATTATTAGATTGTTTGGAGGTGCACCTGCAGATACATACTAACATAGCAAATAGGTAGTAGCTACATTATTATGTCAACCCCATTTTTATATATAAACAGATTAAAATAACTCAATAATGAGCAGCTGACTACTCAGATTCTTTTCTCTATGCAGAATGCACAAAATGATATAATAGCAGAGGCTATTCTTGATTATATTGATGATAAACATGAATGCTGCATCATTATCCCCATTTAGCTAATAATAGTATACATGTATAGAAGTGTATTAAAAAAATTGTACATTGTGATGTTGGTTCAGTGTATATTTTAATAGTAAGTTATAACTTACTAAATATGTATTAAAATTTGTCTTTACTTGATTGAGATCAAATTAAGCGTGGGGATTAGTCACTGTGTTCGATGGTGAAAACCCTGGGTACACAAAAGAAGAAGAATATATATATAGTGATAATATATAGATGTCTAAATTGAAGTTAATTCTAAATGTTAAAATCATTAGTTTTGGTTATATTAAAATAATTAAAGAAAACCGGTATTTCATTTTTATATATTGACGATATTGGTTAAACGCTTGACCTAACAAGACTTAATTAGCCAAACAACCAAGAGAAGACGGCCAGGAGGCAACTTAGAGATCAAACATTGATTATTCGAACTTATTGAACATAAGTTAATGGGGGTATGACCTATTGACATGGACAATTGTGTCAATCCTCGAGATCAAACACCTCCGGGAGGCGATGAGTTATTAGAATGGAGTAATACTATGTTAAACCAATTGATCGTGTTTTCCATTTTAATAATTATTGCAAACTTTGAATATATATATATGTATTGACAACTAGACAAACTTGAGAGTGTATCCGTTTATAACTAACCGTTACCATCTTACTTTCAGCCTTTCAATTCACATCCGGCCTGCTTCCATCATTATTATTGCATTAAATTTAAGGTAAATATTAAACAAACGTGCAGCTAAGTCAAACTATAGTAAATATAAACATCAACGTACATGAATAAACAAATAAACAATGATGTTTTTTCATGTTCAATTAACTGGTGCAGTGATGTCATCTCAATATATATGTGGTGTTTGAAGAATTTTGCCAAACCATATGTGAATATACTACATATTATATATATGTTTAGGTAGGACTTAGAGTTGGTTTAATGATTTTTAATGCAATTATTTGCCGGACACAACAACTTACTGGTAATATATTATGTGCCACTATTGGTCCCATGTTTCTGAACAACAGCTAGTTTAGGAATATACAAAATTCATCTGGCGATTGGTTTGATAATAACTACAAGATAAAATAAAAAATTGGAGGCAACTCTAGTCGAGTTAGTTGGATTAGTTAAATTAGTAATTACAATATTTTAAGTTTAACTTCTTGTGGGAGCTATTTATTAGTATTTTAGTTTTGAGTCAGTTAGATATGATAACTTAACTCCAATGTTGCAAAAATCTCACCTAAGCGCTGGCCGGCCGCCTAGCGTATCACCATAATCGGTGGTCTAGGCGGTCGAATAGGACCTAAGCGCCGCCTAGGCCTCCTAGGCACTAACAAGGCCGCCTGGTTGGCTGATTAGCTATTGTTCTTTTTTTTTTTTATAAATGTGTTAGTTCACTCAAAACAAAATCGTTTTAATTTGAGTGAAATAACGCTAAATTGTTCAAATTTTATATATTTTTTAGGTTAATATTTAATTTTTTAATATTAACTATTAAAGTATTAAATATTTTATAATTATTAGCGTTTTTTAAAAATTAAAGAAAATGTAAACAAATTTTTAAAAATAAAATTAAAATACACACCAGATTTTTTTAACCATACTTAACTCTAACCTTTGGTCGATTAGAATTACAAAATAGACTTCTATTACGGTTACAATCTTTATCGTAAATGAATGAAATATATCAAATTTACTGGCAGATGAGGTAAAAATAAATAAATAAATAACAATAATAATAATAACCATTTATTTCTTTTCAAAAAAAAAAAAACCATTTATTTCAGTTTCAGTCAAAGTTACAGAGCCCACTAGTTTCTTGAAGCTGGATGAAGAATACTACATAACGTGAGTCAGCGAATATACAATTGTTTTGTCTTGTATTTGAGTATAATAATGATTGATGTAATGAAGCGGCACTGACTTATCTTTCAGCCCAAAAGTCAAAAGGCAAATGTATATACAAAATACAATAATCAAACTCCAAAATGTGTTAACCAAATGACAAATGTGTTTATCATATCAATTCATTTAAAGATCATAGTGGTATTTGCATTAAGAATACTAACCTATTAAGTTTAAGAATCCTAATCCCGATTAATATGGGTCGTGATCAAGGAGTTGTGAGCTGTTAGTGCTTGTCTCGATACTAAAAATAAGTTGTATCAATCCATGATTATAACAAAGCAAAATTTATGAACTTATTTTGAGTTCATTAACTAATTTAGTAATTCTTCAAGAGCTTCTCAGAAGTTATTATATATACTAGACATCAGAGGAGCTTCAAGTTCCTCCAACGAATTTAACATCAAATTTGTAAAACATCATGCAAATCAAGTTTTCTGCAACATTGCTAAGGAATTGTTTCTATGTCTAGTGTAATGAATGTTTTATCATTCTATCGATTTGTGATGTAACGTTTCAACCTATAATTAATGAATTAACTTCTTTATTTTATATATATAACATTTCATAATAATATAAGATGATTTATTTAATTGATTGATGTGTATAGGTCATAACCTAAGGTAGACTACTTGCACCGGCGTGGAAATTATTAAAGATGAAATAATTGTACTTTTTTTAAAAAATAAAAATAATTGTACTTTAATAATACTAGTTTTTTTTAATATATTAATATAATGTAATTTAATGGTTTAATTCACTAAATATCATTAAAAAGAAATTTAGATTTGACAGTAATTAGGTACTTGAAGATTCAAATAATTTACTTGGTAAGTAGACTATTTTGATTATGAAAGGATAAATGTTCTAATCTCCATATAATTCAACATTTTAATTCACATAATGTAACCTATATATGCCCTATATGTCAATATGTCATAGACATGAAAGCTATGCCGCAACAATCCGCAAATTATATTATGGACTAGGATTCACCCTGCATTATGGACTAAGATTCACCTTGCATTATGACCCTGATCCAAAACAACATTCAAATTATATACATAAATTAACATATTGTGTATCCAAATTAACTTAATGTACATTATATATTAACTACTTGTATATAATATGTTAACTATACCTTAAAAGTACATAATATGTAACTGTAAGTATATAATTTGGATAGGTTACATGGTGAACCATGTCCACAATATAACAATTGTCCCAAGCACAATTTCAATGCAGAAAGCTTCAAAGGATTCATATAAAAAAGAGGACATATCATCTTATTTAGCCATAGTTGTAAGGGTACACAATATTACAAGGGATTCAGAATTGAACTCACCAGGAAGTAATGTTTTTAACACATTTACATTGCACAATTCACCCCTTTTTCCTTGCCAGTAATATGAAATTTGACAAATTTACACATCTTAGATCCCTGGGTAATGGCTACACCTTCCAAAATTTTCACTTGGGTAAATCGGTTTTTTTTTTTATTGACTAAAAAACACCGGTGAGCCTAGCCGACCGATCCTTCAAGTTTCAAGCTCATCAACTGGTTCACTTCAGCGCCAAACTCGTCAGGAAGTTCATTGAACACGTCCCTGCAAAACCCGGAAATCATTGCTGCCATGGCCTTTTCGTAGTCGATTCCTCTCTGCTGGAAGTAGAATAATTGATCTTCGCCGATTTTTGATGTGGTGGCCTCGTGTTCAATCCGGGCAGTGGGATTCTTGGTCTGTTGAAATCATGGCACAAGCAAATATAGAAGCGGAAGATTGAATGATTGATCATTCACTTAGACAATAACGTGGAAGCAGAAAATGCTCAATCAATTATAACAGGTAAGTTTCGAGTTTATGATTTCATCACTATATGTGGATGTATTTCTACAAGCAAAGTAACGGGACAACTCAAATTAAGTAGATAATGCTCAATCACTTCGACAGAATATCGTATATGAGCGAAATATGCTCAACCAAGTATACAGAATACAATTTCATGACAATTATAAAGGCGAGTAACATAGGTGTTTCAAATCATACAACAGCAGTTTTTAGCAAATTAGCAACATAAAAGCAGCGATCAGCAGTTTTCAAACACAAGGACAATCTAGGGAAATTTAAACTGCAAGTCCTGCAGTACATTATATCTTCAAATAAGTCCACTGATTGAGTCCTGGGTTCTATAGGTGTTTCAAAAGATTATCCAGGCCAAAAATTATATAGGGTCCAGATTCCATGAGAACAAGGCTTCTTGTGAGAAGTACGAACAAATGCTAGCCATTGATATAGTATATCTAACGGTTGGAAAATAAGGAAAAAAAATAGCAGGGTTAAGTTTGTAAATTTATGAAATTGACCCCACCTTTTTTTTCTTATTCTCTAGCCATTGATCATCCTAGATGGATGACTCAGATTAGTCCACACTTCTAACGAGAAGCATAGTTCTCATTTTATCCAGATTCTCCCGAGCAGTCTTCCTAAATTGGAGCTTAGGGTTCCTTTTGGAACATATTTCTAGGAATAAAAGTTGACAGTTCCGATGATTTTATCAAGTTATTACTTACGCATACACAGGGCAATCATAGCTGATCAGGAGCCACAGAGCAACAAAGGTAGCTAAGGTGCGTAAAAGGAAACCATTGCACTAACTCAGAACATAGCATAAAATTACGAGATAAGAAAAACTAGCGAAATGGACACAGGAAAAGCGAGCCATTTACTCATTTGAAACGCAAATTAACAAAATTAAATAAAAAGGAACAATTTCATTTCATAGGAAACTTACCTGAATGTATGGGTAAGTGTTAGCCGCGGCATTATCTCCAATGAGCATAGAGTCACATTGCGAGGAGTTCCGAGCATTATCTGCACTGGACATAACTTGAACAAGTCCTCTGTAACAATTCCTAGAGTGTCCCGCTGAAATACCCTTAGAAATTATCCTGCTTCTCGTATTTTTACCCTTGTGTATCATCTTAGTCCCCGTATCAGCTTGCTGATAATTATTAGTCAATGCAACGGAATAAAACTCGCCAACAGATTCATCGCCCTCCAGAACAACGCTCGGGTACTTCCAGGTAATAGCCGACCCCGTCTCCACTTGCGTCCACGATATCTTCGACCGAGAACCAGCGCAAAGTCCCCTCTTCGTAACAAAATTAAATATCCCTCCTCTACCCTCCTCGTCTCCCGCATACCAATTTTGCACCGTGGAGTACTTAATCTCTGCGCCCTCGTGACAATACAGCTCCACCACAGCCGCGTGTAACTGATTCGTATCATACGAAGGCGCAGTACACCCTTCTAAATACTCCACAAAGCTCGAATCCTCCGCAACAATCAAAGTCCTCTCGAACTGGCCAGTCTCCATAGCATTTATCCTAAAATACGTCGAGATTTGCATAGGACACCGCGTGTTTTTGGGCACATACACAAACGATCCGTCACTAAACACAGCCGAATTCAAGGCGCCATAAAAGTTATCCTCTGGGGGCACAACTCTCCCTAAATACTTCCTAACCAAATCAGGATACTCCCTAATGGCCTCAGATATTGAACAGAAAATTACCCCGGCTTTCTCTAGGGTTTTCCTGTGTGTAGTTGCAATGGAAACACTATCAAGAACAGCATCCACTGCAACATTAGCTAACCTATTCCTTTCATTCAAAGGCACACCTAGCTTCTCAAAGTACTTAATTAGCTCAGGGTCAGCCTCATCTAAACTATTCAAAGTAGGTTTCTTTTTAGGCTCAGAATAATAGCAGATATCCTGGAAATTAATCTCGGGGTACCGATTATCGGACCATTTCGGCTCTTTCATACTCATAAACCTTTCATATGCCTTCAATCTGAACTCAAGCATCCAATCCGGCTCATTCTTCCTGGAAGAAATCAGCCTTACGGTTTCCTCAGATAGCCCCTTTGGCAGCGCAAAGGAGTCTATCTCTTGAGTGAAACCCCATTTGTAGTCCCGTTTCAGGAATTTCTGAAGCGGGTCGTCTTCGTTTGAAGTGGAAGGCGAGGGGTTTTTACCTGGGGCGTCAATCGTGGCCTTGGATTCAGCTCTGACCTTGAAATTCCTCGGATTCTGGGCTCTGAGATTCCATGATTTCGGTAGAACCTGCGACGCTTTTAGCGATTTGGGAGGCTCGCAGACCGGCTGGACTGAGAAGAGTGATATGCCTTTGGTGAGGAGAGCCGTCATGGCCGATTTGTGGCGGCGCCGCCGTGATTCGGTGGTGGAGAAAACTAGCGAGAGCGCGGTGGAAATAAGGGGAAGTTTGAGGACGAAGATGAAACGTTTTAATGCTTATATGTGAACTGAAATATTTCTGTTTTTCTGGTTTTGGATGTTTTGTGGCGGTCTTATGCTCACCACGTGCCCCCCTATATTATCCGATTTTGCATATCTCTCCCTTGATTTGTGGATATTTGAACATTGAGCCTGCTTAGAATAGGAGTTAGGCAAGTCCGCGACTCACGTAGAGGACGAATTTCACGTTCTTATCAATGACGACGGAAATAAATAAGTAATGAAAGGCTCAAATCACACATGACAACACCAATATTGGAAAAAGAGTAAAATAGGTCTATGAACTTTCATAAAAATTTTAATTAAGCTACTAAACTTTTAAAAATTATAATTAACCCTTAAATTTATAAGCATATTATTTTGAAGCATTAAAATTCAGAAATCAATCGGTACCTGCAATTACATAGTTAACAATGTAAAAAAAATTATGAGAAAACATCAAATAGACTCTCGAACTTTACTTAAAAAGTCAATTAAGTGTCTAAACTTTTGAATGTTGCAATTAAACTCATTAACATTTATTTTAGTGCAATGAAGTCAAAAATCATGTTAGTGATCTAGTGCTCAATCACATGTTACTAGGGTTTCAGAACCATTTTTGACAAAAATTTGACCGCCAGCGATCGACGCCACTTGTCATAGAAAATCGATCGCCAAATGGTGGCTTCTCCGGAGAAAGGCAACTAGTTCCGGAAAGAGGCAACCAAAACCTGGTCACCTTCTCTAGACGACCAGAACTAGTTGCCTTTCTCTAGAGAGACGACCACAAATGGTCGTCGGAGAAGGCGATCATTTTTCTATGGCGACTGGCTCCCGTCGTTAGCGATCGATTTTTGGTCAGAAATGATGTCGAAACACTAGTGATCTACTATTATAGGCCACTAATCAATTTTTGAACATTATTACACCAAAATAAAATGTTAATGAGTTTAGTTGCAATTTTAAAAGTTTAGGCACATAATTGACCTTTTAGGTTAAGCTGGAGGGCCTATTTTTCTTATAAAATTATTTAAACAATTAACATAGTTAATTCAAAAAGATATTAAAAAAAATACATTATATATATATATATATATATATTAAATATTTATTATGCAAATTTATTGTTTTAAAACAAAAAAAATCACTATAACCACGCTTAATGCCTTCAAATCCCACAATTTAATACCCACCCCACGACTCCGCGAAGCCCACAGCCCATCCCTATCTCCCACCAAGAAAAAACAAAACAACATATATTTGTCTCATAAACTAAATTTATTAATAATAATAATAAAATTATCGAAAAATCGAAAAAAAAATTCTACAGATCTCTGATTTATTCTTCGTTGCCAGAATCACATGTAAGTCTTTCTGAATTTCTGATCCTTTTTCCGTATGCATGCAGCAGATATCTATCATGCATTGGAATAATTGAGTGTTGGGTCACAGATTCCTCGTCTGACATGAAATTAACGTTGTCGATCCGCTGTAGACACGCTTCAAGAACGCATCTTTAGAATCCAGTTTGTTCTGTGTGAAATATGTGTGTTAGATTGATCATTGATATGCGCAATGGCATTTTTGGGTTTGTGTATTATAACAAATTGATTCCTTTTTTGGCCTTTTTTTAATACGATATTGAAGTATTGGGTAGAAACGGCGATGGCGTGGGTTATTGTAGATGATGATTTTGCCTGTTCAGCTGTATTTTTATGGTTTTTTTCATTTAAATTTGGCTGATGATAAGATGAGCGTATTGAATATAGTAATGCCTCTTTTTGTTCTTCTTCTGTTTAAATGTAGCTTAGTTTGTTCGACCGATCACCCTAAAGTCTTCCAACGGTGATGTGGGGTTCGAATCCCACTAGAAACCCGAGGGTCATTGGAAGACCTTTACCAATCAATCATACCTGTTGTGCATAGAGTGTACAGGCAAGGCAGGGTGTGGGAACCTTGGGCAGGGTTACGTGGGTTAGGATTGATCTGGCTTAAGCTGAGAAACCTAATGTATTTAGAAAATAAAAAATGTATTGTGTTTGTATGGGCTTGTATGTGTTTTCCTGTTTTCCTAGGAGTTTGTAGTTTACATGTGGTGATTGTCTTTGCTTATGTTGTTGAATTGCCATGAGCATTTGATGAAGCAGTAGGGAAGAAATTAGCCTGGAAATGCTGCACTCAGATTTTGAACACTGCATTTTTTTTAATTATGTTTTAGTAGGGAAATGACATTGGAACGATTTATGGGGTTTCTGCAAGTTTCTTGCGAGGAATCCCATGTAAACGCTCACGCTTGAGAGTTTCCGTTCATCATAGTTGAGATATAATGATATGATCCAAATGTGATTAGGGAAATGACCTTATGGGGTTTCTGTAAGTTTCTTGGGGGGAATCCCATGTAAACTCTCACCCTTGAGAGTTTCCGGTCATTATAGTTGAGATATAATGATATGATCCAAATGTGATTTGATTTTCTTGGCTGAATGTGGGTTGAGGAGATAATGGAGACGGCTTTGCTTAGTTTAATTCTGGGACACACAATATTGGCATAATCCTAAACATGTGAAACAAAGAAAGGGCATGGAGAAAAGGGGAAACAATGTTATTTGTTTATCCTGTTCGTGTATTCTAAATCGTTATTTGTTTCATTCTCTTTTCCGAACTATAGGTTTATTGTTTCTTAAGCGTTTGGTTGTGTTTGTCCTCTGCAGAGGAATTAATATCATTGGAATCGAGATTGGTCTTTGTAGTTTGTTACTTATGATGAATGAGCAGAGTAAGCCGGGGAATCCATCTGCCCCGGTAATACTACCGGCAAAGAGGAGACGTGGGCGTCCACGCAAAGATGGGAGTGTTCCTAAACGAGGGAGCTCTCTAACGCCCGCAACTTCTGCACCGGAGATGGTGAAGAAAACCCAAGCTGTGGAAGCGAATCAGATGGATGGTACGGTTGAAAACATGGTTGGGAGAATGGTCTCGGGTGTAATTGATGGCTGTTTTGATGCGGGTTATTTTCTGACTGTGAGGGTTGGCAATAGCAACACGTTGCTTCGTGGCGTTATTTTTCAACCGGGGCGATTCGCTCCCATTTCAGCATCAAATGATGTTGCGCCGCAGGCTAAAATGTATCAGAGAAGAGATATCCCTGTGCCCGTCCCCAACCTTCAAGGGCAGAATGACGGCATGATTCCCCAGTCGGATAAGCTCGTTAAGCAGCCCGTTCAGTTGGGACCTCAGCCCGCCATGGATGCCCAGCAAGTTTTGCCGTCTAAGCCAACATCTAGCGATACATTTGTTCTTAATAATCAGATGAACCAACCGCCCTCGGTAATGGTTCCTCAACCCGGTCCGTTTTCCATACAGATGAATAATATGTCAAGGGGTGGCTCGGGTTTTCCCTTTGGAGGAAAAATCATGGTGCATCAGAATCCCGATCAGAGACTTCAAATTCAGTCGCAACCAGGCCATCGACCTCAGAGTCTCGGGATGGTTGAACATGATGAGGTGATGCAGGTATTCGAGCTTTCAACGCAATCTGAAATGCCTAAAGTCGGTTCGGAAGGCGATAAAACCGATATGTTGCCCAGCGAAGGAACTAGCAACCAGTTATCGCAAACTCACAACCAGGCTCTAGGATCCATGGCTCAGCAGTGTTTTATGTCTTATAATTTGGAGCAGTCTAACTCTCGGCTTCCCCAGAACCCTGCTGCTGCGACAGTTTCTCAAACGGTGGATTCAGAAAGCCAAGACGTCGAATCTGAAATGGAGAAAAGCCAGTTCGATAGTGGCGAGGTTAGGCATCCGAATCACCACGAGCAGCAGCACGAAACGCCTATCAATTCTCAGCCTCCACCTATTCAAGAAAAGCCTTCTGCAATGGAGCCCGGGCCATTCGTTCATTCTGAAACCGTTGAGCTCCACCAAACTCCCATTGTTGCAGAACTTCAATTCATTTCCCAGGAACCCGAGGCTGCAGAATCTGAGCTTAAGCCGAGCGATCCCAACAATCCCAACAACGAACTAAAGAGCCCGGTTCCTGTCCACCACCAAGATCAGACACTCGAGAAACTGGGAACTACCCAAACGCCCCAACCTCTAGAAGTCGAGCACGCCAGCCCAAATTTCGAGTGCCACCACAACCCTGCAGTTGGTAACGCCCAAAATGTGCACCAAGAACTGATGAATGACGCCATGGACTTCATGATGGAAAAGCCCGCTTCTCCAAAGAACAACAACGTAACCCAACATTCCCCCGAGGGCAAGCCAATGAGCGACCCGACTGAGAACGCTATGAGAGGACCGCAGTTTTCACTGGAAAGCACTGGCCAAATTCTAACTCTTGGTATTGGAGGATCTGACAATCCAGGGAGATTTGATACCCCGTTCTACAACCCAGTTAGCGGGACAACTGACTTCGGGTTCGTCCTCGGTGACTTTGTTCCGCCCACGGGCAATCCAAACAACATGCCGGAAACTCAACATAGATGAAGATTAGCAGAACAAAATTCTGGTGCAACATAGGTGTATCAAAATGAATTGATCTTTGATGCTTTTTCCATGGGTTCCTACGAGTCTAAGTATGTATTAGGATGTTTTTTCTCTGCCTTCAGATTTAGTTGGCAGTTAACTCTTTAGTAATATGAAGTCTTCTTTACTTTTGCAGATTCCTCACTCTGACAAATCATTCTTATTTCAGTGTTTAGAACTACATTTCACATTGTCCCTTCCCTTTTGTTTAATTTGCTCAAAACATTGAGAGAAATCTATCATAATTTCAGTAATGCTGCTTGTACCTTTTGTACTTATCACAAGTGGTTCTCGCTTGACATACGTTTTGATTGAACCATAATGTTAATATGATAGTTGTTTTATTTAAACTACACCCCTCCTCACTCACCCCCTTGTCCTAATTGTTCACTTTGTGACGTGACATAACTTGATTGTTTTTTTTTTTTTTTTTTTTAATATCTCATTTTTAACTTGAGGGGTTGGCCAATGAATATAAAGAATTGTATCGTGAGAAGATGAACATCAGGGGGAATGGCCAATGAATATATCATCTATTTTGCAAATGTGTGGTGATTTTGGTTCTTCACAGCAAATAAGAATGTAGATTTGTAGCTCTTTTTTGCATAAAATGATTAATTATGAAGGAATTAACTCCTACTTTTTAAATTTATTAGAGAACCGAAATAATCACAATCTTGTAAATTTAAAGATATGTTTTGTAATTTTTTACAATGAACGACAAAAATAACCTATAGCAAATATACGAGGACCAATCCTGAGATGGATAGTTGAATGGATGGAGTAAAATTTTTGTACCTAAAAGTCACAAGTTCAATTGTTACAAACGTCCTCCCTTCCTATTGAAAATTATTACACGAGAGCATGGTTTATCAATACGCATCATTGGATAGTAACTTTATATTTTTCTCATCACCCACAAAAAAAATATTTGAGGGCCAATATTAAATTACTTATGTAATGTAACTATGTGACTATGTGAGTATGATAAATATTATGTTACATTGTTTAGTTCCAATTATGAGATTACCAAACAATGTTATATTGATGTATTCTCAAATTATACCCTTCATTTTTACTCCTTGATGTAACAGACAATGATAGATTATTGTTATCATGTGAGGTAGAAAAATTTTTAAATAAAAAATTTAAGAGTGAAAGTAAAATTGAATAGTAGAACGTGAGAGTCCATCTAATTTCCATATTTTACTCTACTTCAGTTTCCAACGTACACGATCCCAATTTATTCCCAAATCCCTAGCCCTAATTTGGACCCGAAAATCAAATTCAATAGCAATCGAGAACAAAAGCGACTCTTTCTTCCAGTCTGTGTTTCTCGTTACAGGTTCAAAATCCTGAAAGATGGACATAATATCGCAGTTACAAGAACAAGTGAACACAACCGCAGCTCTCGCTTTCAATACCTTCGGAACGCTTCAGAGGGACGCTTCTCCGGTTCGATTATCGCCTAATTATCCGGAACCTCCCGCCGCCGCTAAGCCTGCGGACGATGCTGCTGCGGCGGCGGCGGCGGCTGCAACTGCAACTGCAACGGTTAATGCCGTGGAGCAATCCAAGCTCATGGGCGCTGAACTTGTCAAAGCTGCTAAACAGGTAAACCGTTTTGGATGTTCGATTAAATGATGATTTGGTGTTTACTGGTTTACAAATATTCCCTCTTTTGAGAAAATTAAAGGAAAAGTTATGTAATCAGTAGCTGAGGTTTAGGGTTTAGGTAACGCAATGGATAGCTGGGATATTAGTTTCTATGAACTAGTTCATTACGGAGTGTAATCTTTGTTTTATTGGGGAAAAGGGAAAGAAGTTAGCATTTTTGGTTAATCTCTATGCATTATTATTAACTGCATTGGGAGATTTTACTAGGCAGAACTGATTTGATCATGTATTTACATAGATGGAAAAGGACTCAAAATAATCACTGTCTGAGAAGTTAATCATAGTCATAAGTTGTTTTACATGCAGTTTGATACATTGGTTGCCGCACTTCCATTATCTGAAGGGGGTGAAGAAGCTCAATTGAAAAGAATTGCGGAACTTCAGGTATGCGGTCAATGAAATCTTCATATCATATTTTGTGTGAAGACTAAAAAGCTTGTAGCTTGAGCATGATCAAATATCAGTTGCTGTACATGTTGGACCTAAAGGTTTGTCCTCTTCTATGAGGGGAGGAGAGGCGGATTAAAAATTGATGTTCTTCAATTAGAGTATACTTTGTTATTCACTCCTTTGCTTATTATAAGTGGAGTTATTGATGCCAGACAAGGGAACGGGAATGTCAACATGTGACAAGAGAAAATTCTCAAAGAAACAGAATAACTCGAAACATTGAATATTTCATATCATCTCCCCCATGAGCAACGCACAAAGACCCTATAAATGGGTTCTGGTAGTTCAAAAGTGCTTGAGAATAAATGCATCTAAATTAACGACCATAAGGTGCTTGTTAGGGAAAAGAGCCAGAAATTAATACTTGGAATTGTAGAAGACATTTTCATGCATGTATCTGCAGAACCAGATGCAACATGAAGGAACTTGTGCGTAAACTTGATCTCATTTGTCATTACCCATGCGTCTCGTCAAATTCGTCCCGCATCAGTTATACTGCCTTATTCCTGCTTAATATAGGACAGAAACCAAAATTTGACAGAGGGGTAATGACCTTCTCCACTTTTACGTAATGGGGGAAGGTTCCCTTTACCTCATTTTCTGATTTTCTTATCATCCTCTATGACTCTTTCACATCAACTAAACACCATTACTCTCTAGGCATTCTACTTTTAAAGTAAGGCATTTATTAGCACCTAATGGGATTTTAGCTTCTTTGTTATCCCAGTAAGAAATCTGTTGACTTTATGTAAAAAGCAATGCTTATGGATATGTGCTTTGCAGGCTGAGAATGATGCAATAGGCCAAGAACTTCAAAAGCAGCTCGAAGCTGCAGGTACAGACTGAGGACTCCTACTTGTCATTCTAGAGGGCCTTATATATTATATTGTTGCATTATGGATCTATTTTGATGTAGTTTATCAACATAATTATAATTAAGCCTTGTGTTTATTTTGACGTAAAGGTAACAATATGGATCAAGTCTACTTCAAGTAGTGTCAACAATAAGCTATCATACACAGTGATATTTTTGTGCATGATTAACATGATGTTTATCATGTTTTAAATGAATTATGACACAATGAAGAGCAAACACTCGATGTTGTATAGGATAAAGGGCTTTGTAATAGAGGTGGTAAGGAAGTAATGATGAATAAAATTGCATTGATGGGGACCCGGCCCAATTCAAGAAAGGTGGTTGTAATTTGTATTGGTGAAATGGGGTCTAAACATTTTTTATCATTTTGCCCCCACAGTTTCGGTACGAGGCTTTTGCATGCTCCTGTATTTACCTACTTTGACAACCCTATCACTTGGGAATCTTCATCCTTACTGTGTGCTCCTGTATTTACCTACTTTGACAACCCTATCACTTGGGAATCTTCATCTTTACTGTGTATCATTCCGTTTTTAATAATGCATTCTTTAATTCAGTTTGTTGTCCTACTGTTTGGTATTTGCATATTTTTACTGCATATAATCTAGTATTACAAACTCAGAGGTGGTTAGTGGAATGATTTTTACTTATTCTGACTGATATTTTGGATGATATTTGTACCAGAAAAGGAGCTGAAGCAGGTTCAAGAGTTGTTCAACCAAGCATCAGATAATTGCTTGAACTTGAAAAAACCAGATTGAAGAATGTGGGTATAATCAAATATCTGTGAACTGCATGAGGTCTGAATTCAAATTTTGCAATGAAAGCAGAATGCCCTGTTTCTGATTTATATTCCTTTCTATATATATCAAGATTTTCTTTTTTGGGCACAACCTGCAAAGATAAAAGTATTCTGGGCACTGCGAGTTGTTATACCATGAACTAGGGTCTACCTTGCAAGGTGGATCTTGATCCTAATATGTGTATTTTTAGTATCGAAATGTAGACTTTTAGAATTTAAATTCTGTTTCTAAGTCAAAACACATAAATGGTGTATGTTAACATTTTGTGTTTGTAGTATATAAATTGTGAATTTTTAAAAGATCAAATTGTGAACATTCAAAATTCGGATCTACTTTACAAGGTGGACTCGGGTCAACAGAATAATTTGCGGGGCACTACAATATCCCATAAACAATATGTAGCAACTTTAAAAACAAAAAAGTAAAAATAAAATGAAAGATAACTTCATGGCATTAAAAGAGTGTTTTTTTGGTTGGCTTTTGTATTTTATTAATTATATAATTCGTGTGGAACGAAATGGTGACAATAAAAAATAAGAGAAAATAGCATTTAAAAAATTTGTGAACTACTAAAAGATTACACCGCAACTACTATGGTGCAGTTTGCATTTTAAGGTCTGTTCGCACCTGATTTTATATATATATATATTAATTATGTATATGTATGTATTTATGTATTCAAGTTGAGGTTCAAATGGGCAAAATATCTCGAGTCTTGGGTAGCAAATCATCATAATTTTATATTCTGAAGGCAAGTTGGACCACTAACAGCCACATGCCTTTAGCCATGCTTATAAAAGGGTGCAAAGTATCTGTTTCTTCAACCAACCAACCATCCATTTACTAAAAAAAAATCTCTTCCCACCATCATCATCATCATTCATCACCAAGGAGATAGAAGATAGAAGATGGAGTTCACTGCAGGCTTCCATCCATCTTCATTGCATTCTTTCTTCAACTATCATCTCCTCCCTGAAAATTATGTTCATTGGAGACAGACTCCTGAATCTCACATCTATTCTGCTGATCTTCCAGGTAACCCAGATTCTCATATATAGTTCATCGGGGCTAATAGACTTATCCCACGAAAAGTTAAATTTGTAATTTTATAATTATTACTTACTCCGTACTAAATTAACATCTGGCCAACTTGAATAAAGTGTTTCTTTTTAATTTCCACTAAAATAACTTTAATATTGTCATATTTAAGAAATTCTCAACTAAATTGAAGTATATACTTCATCTCAACTCAAAGCTTAAAGCTTGTAGTTAGATTGTACATTTATGTTTATATATATATATATATATATATTTTATGCTCAACACTTTCCATGTTTTCCGGTGGATTATGAGATGAGTTTTATTGGCACATATATACATATACAGGGGTGGAGAAAGAGAAAATAAGGGTGGAGGTTGAAGATTCAAGGTATCTTATAATAAGAACTGAGGGCGGGAACGACGTCGACGATGAATCAACGCCGCCGGCGACAAGAAGCTTCATGAGGAAGTTCCGGCTGCCGGGAATGGTTGACGTCGACGGGATCTCCGCCGGCTACCGGGACGGAGTGTTGACTGTCACAGTTCCCAGATCCTTTGTGAGGGGACGACTCCTCATTCACCCTACACATGTTTTGGATAGCCTTAGTTTTGGTGCGAGTGCTGCTTAATTAATTCACTCAAATTTATGGTTTTTTTGAATGGCAATGAATCATGATTATTTTGAATTTGGTTTTCTTTAAAAAAAAAAAAAAAAAAAAAAAAAGCTCCTCCTAAGAGCAATGTACAGCTTTTGTTTGGTGACTTTGTTGGTGTTGTATAATCCCTGTCTTGTTTTAATATTTTGTTTCTTGTACAGTATATAATATCTTCATAAAATGATGCACGTGTAATTGAGACAGCGCTTCATTGATCAACTAATACAAAATAAATTGAGAAGTTTTAATTTACCTTATACGGAGTATAATTTATCATCTAGATCTGTCTTTAAGATAAGAACAATGAATTAATTACAATAACAAATAGTTAGGGCAACCACAATAATAATTTTTAGTGTGATTTTTGAAGAGACAATGTTTATATGGAGGAGAGAAGGAAGGGAGAGAGCAGAAACAAGTCTTATTCAAAGACTTGGTTGGTTTTTTATCTTCAAAGTGGGACCCACTCCAAAAAAATTATCTCATTTGCACCTCTAGTCGAACGTGTGCACTCCACGCGCCCAATTAATCTGACAATATTTTTAGTTCCTCACATCTTTTTTTTAATTGCACTTGCAAAAATTCTTCAAAATCTATAATTATTGTGAATGCTCTTAAGAACAAGAAATTCTTGAATACTACATGGGTATGTATAAAAAAAAAAAAAGCAATTAAACTTCAAATTAAAAGAAAATCAAATAAATATTTAAACTCGATCATATATATTAAAAAAAAAATAAAAATGGTCAAGTTAGCATAGACAATTTATGGTTAATTACATCAGCAACATGCAAAAATTCATAACTTTATACAGACAACTTGATAAAATTAGTAGAAAGGCGGCAGCAATATGTCAAGTCATATCAAGTGATACACTTGCCCACTTGCCCCAATGGATTGGTCGGTCCAAAAAAGGCAATAATCCAAACCAAAATCAATAAAAATGAAAGATTTGAAAATCAACCTTACAACTACATTCACGTGACTGGTGAATATAATAATACAATGTAGGGTAGCGGTGCATGTATATCACAGCTGCACAGGGGGGACAACAGCCAAACCCCAACAAAGTGCACAATTAGCATTGGAAAGGATATTTAGATTATAATACACAAATACACTCCGTTTCTAAGCTAAAAGAAAACAGATTGCAGGAGAATCATTCATTTGGTTGAATTTGGGTTGGATGTTTTGATCAACTCTAAGAGGTCTACAGCCTCTCTTAGTCTTCTGTCAACCTGTTCTCTGATTGCAACAGCTTGAGTAGTCCTGCATCATTTCAATTAAAAGTCTAAGCCAGTTGCACAATTATTTTTATATATTAGATGTTCAACACGTCTCATCACACGTGCAGGCTGATTGCAACACATGGACTATAGTTTTTTTTATCAGGTGACAGGAAGATATTCAAACATATGACCTTTCACATAGAATTAGCTCTGATACTAAATTGAAGCACGTGCTTCATCTCAACTAAAAGTCTAAGCTAGTAATTGGATTGCATATTTATGTTTATATATTAGATGCTGAACAAGACAAAACATGAGCCAATTTTATTTTATTATTTTGAAAAATAAATTTATGTAAAAAATTATTGAAACTTGAAAATCAGAGACAGGTTGAAGTAATTATTATTTTTTTTCAAAATAAAATCATAGAGAAGGTTTTTGAAACTTGAAAATCAGACCTTTTATCATTTTTTGCCTTCCTTGAAAGCTCTTCCACGTGATTGTGTAGCCTCTTTACTAGAGCAGGTAACTTGTGGGCAGCTTCAATGCCTTTGCGGTGCAGAAACAGTTTCTTCAAAACCTCAGCAGCAATGAAATACCCCTCCTCTTTGTTTCTGACCAAAATTCACACACCATAAACATTCTAACCTTTGATAATTAGGAATAAAAAAACATCATCTTTGCATCATTAGAAGTAACTTAACTTTAACAAACCTTAATAACTCCCACAAAATAATTTCTACAGATCCACTAGATTTGATGAGGACTTCAGTCAAATGCGGATATCGAGTGAGGTTTCTAAGGATGGAAAGTGCATGCTTCAGGACTTCCTGATCAGGAATGCTACGGCTGACAGAGCGGATCAGCTTTAGCAGAATATCAATGGCCCCCGCGGCAACAAGTTCTTCGCAACACTTCTGTGAGTGTTGTGTGGCCATGTCTAGGCAATGCCAACAGAAGAAATTACAACTTTACAGACATCTAAAGAAACCAGCATAGCATAGTAGCAATTACTTGACAGTATATAAACTCACCTAAAGTTGCACAAGTGTGGAGGATGCCACTTACACTTTTTGTATTCAGAAGTTCTGATAATGCAGCAAGAAGTCTATTAATTAAACGCATACCATCATTAACATTTGCTGCAGATTTTTGCACTCTTAAACGCAAATCAAGAAGCTGCCCTTTTAGGTCTTTCCTCGCGAGGTAAGCTTTCATATATGACTGCATTCAAAAACAAGAATGAAAATGTGAGCAGCCACATGTGCAAGATGAAAAGTTGGAGAAATTTTACTATGACATAATTTTCAAGTTGGTGGAAAGAGTTTAGAATTTTCATCTTATTCATGGTAGCAGCAAACGATTAACATAATCTTTAGGAATGAATGAATACCAATAAAGAGGCATACTAACCTGGATCACAACAATCCTGTCTCTTTCCCTTGAAACCCTCTTCCTGGCAATCCATCCTCGAAAATGTGATTGGATAACAACTGCTGATTTTTCCATGTGTCTTTCCCTTGACCTCTTCCTTGCAATCCATCCTTGAAAATGTGATTGGATAAAAACTGCTGATTTTTCACTGCGTCTTTCCCTTGAAACCCTCTTCCTGGCAATCCAACCTCGAAAATGTGATTGGATAACAACTGCTGATTTTTCCATGTGTATTTCCCTTGACCTCTTCCTTGCAATCCATCCTCGAAAATGTGATTGGATAATAACTGCTGATATTTCCCTGTGTCTTTCCCTTGAAACCCTCTTCCTGGCAATCCATCCTCGAAAATGTGATTGGATAAAAACTGCTGATTTTTCCCTGTGTCTTTCCATTGAAACCCTCTTCCTGGCAATCCATCCTCGAAAATGTGATTGGATAAAAACTGCTGATTTTTCACTTTGTTGTCTATGTAACAAAACAGCTCTCCACCACCTTTGTATCTCTACCACTGATTGCAGAAATAGTCTCAATTCAGAGGTTTTCGAACTGCTATTTGAAGTCCTGCAATAGCATGATGAACCTGCAATGCAACAAGTAAAAGGCTAGTTACAGTAACGCTAAAAAATTAACTGGGAAGGCAAGCATTTCTATATCAAGAGAACCAGAAACTACCTAGAAGCCGCTTTCTAGCGATCTCTCCTCTGACAAGCCGTTGCATTTCAGTAGCAGCATACTTTTGGGAAAGGAATGCCTTCCAATATATCATGCAACGGACTGCACTTTGAATTCTGACAGCAGCTGCCTTCTGTAGTGAAAATTCTTTCCTTCTTATCCACCCACGGCAATGACTCTGGATGAATAACATACAACATTGAAAGTCAAATTCTTTGAGCAATGTACTTCATTCAAGCACACAACTTGCCAAGAGAAGGTAGGTTTTCATAGCATCAGCATCTATGTACCTAATCAAACATGTGAGGCATAATCTCTAGGTATTGGCACCAAATTACAGTATGAAAATGGCTTCAATTATACATGTATACATGAGGACATTCTCATAATGTACTATAGTACAAATCTATAATGAAAGACAAGGTTAACTGCACTTGGAGAGTAGCTACTTAGAATTAAGAATTTTTTTAAAAGAAAATGATGCACCATATTCTAATCCTCTTAATAGATAAAAGAGTGAAAAATGCAAACCTGAAATCTTTATTTTTGACTGTTCCTAAATCCTAATAGTCAAGGATGATAGAGAATTGTGTCTACCATGCTGCATAGGCAGCTGATATAGGGTCAATAGTTACCTGAATCTTAATAATAAGACATCTACACCTATTAAAATCTCTGCAAGCAATCCAGTGACGAACATATGCCTGAATAGTAATCGCTGACATAACTTCACATCTGTAACGCTTAAAATCCCTCATACATCTCATGGAACGGAAGATACTCTGGACTTGTATTATTGTTTGCTTCTGATTAATGAACAACTTCCTCATCAACCAACCACGATAGTGACTTTGAATTTGAATTGCTGCAGAGTGTCTAGTCTGAAGAAACAACTTTTGGTTTCTGTATGCTTTCCAAGAACGCTGTATGGATAAGGCTGCTTTCATTTGACAATCCTTTGCCTCATTTTCCTTGGACAATTCTAAAGATTTATCTACCTGAGCAACCATGTTTGCAAACATAGACTGAGCTATCCTTCTGCGGATGTACTTCTGAGTGACAATGGCAGCATTGATAAGATGAGATGTAGACAAATCTTGAATTTCTTTACTTCCACCCAGATGTTGGGTTTCTACAGATTTTTTCAACTTCATAATATCTTGGCCATCAACCTCAAGGTCTGCATATTTGCCGAAATTTACCAAATGGTTCTTCCCATTCTCCGACTCAACTGATAAGATTAGACTATTAGAGAAACAATCAATATGAATTACAAGAGAAGAGATACATAAAATACAATAGCACATACAATTCAAAGATCCCTGAGCTTCCCTTTGATTGGGCATCTCGATTAATGATTTCTTCCTGGTCAACCAAGCTCGTATTACAGCTTGCAAGAAAGAGGCAGTGCACTTAATCCTCATATATCTATGTTGTTCAACTGACCGTCTGAAATGAGACTGAATTATTTTTGCAGCATTTTCTGAATCAATAACAAAAATATCTTTCAGATAATAGTCCACGAAAAAGTGTGACTAATTTCAAACATATAAATCATGCAAGATGATAAGAGAATAATGAAAGTCCACAATATTCTGAAGCAATTAGACATTATAAGTAGAGGCATACTTCAGACTTGTCCATCTTCTATTGTTCCTTTATATCATTAGATTCACTTTACATATTCTATCAATGAACAAGTGGACAGGGATTTTATGGCTTCAATACAACAATACTCCCAATCACATGACTGAGAATAAGTTGAAAGGATAAATTTTCAAAATAAACAACAAACATTAAAAGAAACATACCTCTTTCAGGGCCTCCAACTCCTTTACAAGTCAAAAACTCTTCTTGTGTCAGATTTACTTGCTCCAGACCACTTTTATTATTTCGTTGAGCCATCTCTTGCCACCAGGACATTATCGCCTTGAAATTTCTTGTAGCATCTTTTATCAAAGGCAAGGTTAAAAGAAGTTCAGAAATTAGAAATGAAAGGCGTTGATTTAGAGAGAATATTGACAGGGTAGAAGTAGGAAAATGATATTGCTATTTGAAAATCTGAAGCTTTCTGCTCAAAAAGTGAAAAAGAACCATAAAATATAATGTTCATGGAAACAATGTTTTTTCAGTCTCATGCACAATATGCAAAGCAAACAAATTGTCATGGCTAAAATGAATGACCAGAAATGTAAACAAACATGAATAATAACCTTCAGAAGAGTGAATTCTTTCTTCTTGCTTCAGGTCTGCTTCAGAATTCATAAACCATTGGTCTTTGCTTAACCGTCTCCTTTCAGGACTTTGACAATTAAAACCCAACAATTTATGAAAGTTCAAATGGTCCTGGCAAAAAGTGAATAAAAGTGATTCTCTAAAATTTGGACTATCATATTCTAGCAATATTTAATAAAGAAAGTATTATGAATACTACCGTGTTTCTTTTAACAAGCAGTTGAAAAGACAGGAACACCAAGAGTATAACCACACTGCGATCATTGCATGCACCATTACTTTCCAGTATGTCACTGACTTGTAAAACCTGCATCATATATGCTTATACGCACAAGCTTGGGAAAAAAGGATAATGCTGACAACCAAGTGCCAATTACAATTGCAACTGAAACAAAGAAGACACAAGCAGTATAATGGTCACAAAAAGTATCACTTATTTTCGTTAACAGAGGCAATGAAGAGGTTTTGCTCCTTAATGCAGCAATGGTTGTGATTCTTTTGACATTATCTACTTATGCGAATTTTTATGAAGACAAATCTGAATCAGGATCAGTGTCTACGCGACAATAGTTAAATTGTTCTAATACATTCTTACCTCTGGGAACTTTCCCAACAAGGATGGCAGCTTTTGGGATAAGATGAAATTGTGTACTGCATCTGTATAATCAATTGCAGATACTATGGAAACTTCTTCTGTTTGATCAAATGCCTGTAATATTATAAGGCAGGATTTAATAACATGCATCACAATAGCAATAGAAAGTAATATAACAAAGGAAAGACTGAAAGAGACTGCAAAACCTTAAATGAACAAGAACAGTGAAGTTCCTTCCTGAAGTAAAAATCAAGCAAGCACCACATAGCTTTTCCATCAACCAACAAAGAAAAAGTCTCAACCTTAAGATCATAACTCTCGCAAATTGCCTAAAACAGCCAGATTTGTAACATTTAGAATGTACAAGTACATGAATCAATAAGAAAGCATATGCACCCATGCAAGACATTCAACTTCTTATTCTCTACAACCTTAGTTCATGTGTGGTTGAAAGAATTAGGCTACATGCTGCAACTCCAATGCAGATAGTTTATGGTAGCAGCAAGTTTGGGTATGCATTCGATAGCAAGAGAAACACACATGTATGGTTCCATACAAAATGTATTTATAGACAAAATGGGGTCAAAGAAGAACTAATACAAAGAAGTAATGAAACATGTAGTAAAGAAGCCAGTCCATAAAAAAACCACATAATCCATTTCTAACACTAGAGATCAGACAATGAACAGCCATGAGAACCCCTATCACTATCCAATTATTCTTCATCAAAATTTTCTCAGCTCACTTTTGTAATTAATACTTTAAAAAGCTTTTTTTCCCTTGAATAAAATGAAGGAGTCACTTAATGCTTTCTCAAAGACTCAAACCAATTTCCTTGGAGAAAGCATGAGATAAACTCGCTCTGAATATTCGGAAAAGTGAAGAGAATGAAATATACTCATTGTGCAAAAGTTGAATTTCTTTTGTGCTTAACAGCTTTGGCATACATCTTGAAAGTAGCATACAAAAATATGTTTTTTTTTAAATAAATATTAAAATTGAAAAGAAAACTAGCACAAACTAAACAGGCTATGAAAATAACAAGATTGATACTTGATAGATTAAGAAAAGCATTACTGCAGATTAGATTTGCTATCAATATTACCTGGATCCATCCCAGAAGCATATCCAAGTGAGTGTGACCCTTTGAGTATTTCTACAAAGCAACAGGGAGTCAATATGATATACATACATACATACATGCATGTATGTACATAAGTAACATCTTGTAAAATCTGGAACAATTTGACATGAACAAATATTGCAAATTTATTATTTTGAAAAGAAATAAAAATCCAACTAACACCTACCCATGGAACTCCTTGTATTTTACAAATTTCCTCAGCCATGAGTGTCTTGTTGATTAGAAGTGGCAACTGCAAATTAGATGACAGAGTTGGTAAAAGATATGGTAAAACTACACTAAATTCCATTCCAGACGGTAATAAATTCATTATTAAAAGATTATGAAAACATTAAGACAAAAACAAAACAAAACACCTGCAAGTGCACAAACATGTTCCATAGCAGGGAAAGGATGAGCTCCTTATCTCCATTAACAACATCTTCTGCCATAATAGTAGTTCCATCTTCATCTAGTAATGGTACACCAGCCTGCTTCACATATTGCAGCACTGCACCACAGTTAATCAAACACTTTTTGCGGGTGTCTGATGGAACCACCATTTTCTGATCAGAAACAAGAAATCAAGAATGAGCAATGCAGAACCAACAAAAGTTTCAATTGCCAAAGCCATAATGATTGTTGGTCATATCAATGACAACAAAACTGAAAATTTAAAAGCAAGAACGAAAACAAAGGGAACAGAATGTACAAAATTAAGCTGACCATTAAGATAGATGGATCATGCTGCAGGAGCTGAACAGCTCTACAAAGTCGTACACCATCTTGAAGATCTTCAAATATATCCTCCACCTTAAATTGATACTCAACCAAAGGATTCTGCACCATTAGAAAAGTATATCCCCAATCTGATCAGAAAACAATTCCCACGTCTCAGCCAATACATTTTCCAAACTGATATAATACTAAAAACCCATAATATAAGACCAACCAACTCAGCAGCATATGGAAGTGGCTTACCTGTTGATAATTTGCTTTAAATCCAATTATGACTAGATGTGCAAGAAGGTTACCCTCGCCATGCATCACATCCGAAGATAAGAACTCTAAATTTTTCCAGAAATAAAAAATCAATAAATATTATTGGAAACAAACTGCAAAAGAAGAATACAAAGTATAAAGACAGAAATTACCATTGATCAGTTGATTGCTAGATTTAACATGCGATTGCAAAGAGAATAGCAGAGGGGATCCCCCATCTAATCCATCAATACCATATTTACAAGGAAGACTGCTTTGACATTTAGCTCTATCAAGCACAAGAACAAGCAACAAAAATCTTTTTAAGATGACATTCCCCAACTTCTCATAGTAACCAGGCCTGAATAAACCCTCAACCAACTTGTTATAAGCATATGTTTTTGCTAAACCAACATGTGAGAAAAACTGCTTCTCGATCACCATCTTCAAGAATGCAATTTCCTGCTCAGAATTGACATCTCCATTTGGCAACAAGGAGTCACCACCTAAAATTATGTACAATCCAATCCGAAGCCAAAAGGGGTTATAACACATGAGAGTTTTCAATGCTTTCTCCTTCATTCCAACATCAGTAACCATGGGACAGTGCACTCTCATTTTCAATCGACCATCATCAATATTCTGAAACATTGGCACATTCAGACATAAAAAGTTAATGATTTATATTCAATCTCATGAATAACACAACTGATTGCAATTCTAACTCATTATATGAACAATATGAACTTGCTCATGTGTCTTAGACAAAATTTAGCAGGAATGAACCACTCTAATGAGTCAGATTACCAATGTCAGTTAATTTCCCAGAAATTATTCTTCTACAAGTAACTAACCTACTCTACGTTCAGCTCAGAGTCTCAGACATTCACCACATATTAATCAACAACTCACAGAACGTGCATGGAAAGCAATAGGCCATTGCAAAATTAGTCATTGAAGTTCACTAATTTATGCTAAAATATAACTTATGATATCATCCTTGCGCAATTAACAGGAAAAAAAATTAAAAAAATAAAATAAAATTTGGCAAACCTTTGCTACTTGAGTCATGGTAGTGAATAGCTCCTTACAGCTTCCCAAGCTCAAGTAATTCCTCATTCTTTCCTTCAAATCATCAAAGCTGCAAACGTCAAGCAACGAAGCTTTCAACCCCGAGAACATTGAATCCTGAAAAGCTCCTGTTTCTTCATTTCCCGTACCCCTCCAGGACACATTCCTCGGCCTCTTGGGATCCCTCCACGGTTCACCAACACCAACCCTACATCCCGAGCTGCTCTCCCTCTTCCCACTAACCACAACCCCGACCTCACCATCACCACAACGCTCAAACCCTCCGGTGAACCTCGACACATCACATCCGCAAGACCTAGGGTTCTCAAACAGGAAATTCAGCCAAACAGCGAGCGACTTCCCCAAAGACTTCACGGACTTCTCCTTGCTGGTCAAAGCCTTCCGAGCTGACTTGGACTGCTCGAGCTCGAAGGCCTTCAGCTTCCGCGCCGCTTTGCTCTTCGCGGCTGAGCTCTTCAGCACGCGGCGCCCGCGAGCGGAGGACGCCGGGGTGGCTTTCGAGGCCGTGAAGAACTGAGGAGAAGACTGGAAGTTGAAGCTCCGTAATGGCGGTCTTGGGGTTTTGAACGCCGAAGCTTCCCTCAGAAGTGAAGATGCCGAAGACGACGGCGACGGCGACGGAGGGAACAGATTTTGCGATTGCCTCTTTCCTTCCATTTCCGCATGTGAAACTGCGATTTCGGAGAGAGATTTTTGGGAATCGATGTCCGAAAATGGGAATGGTGAACGCCGGAGATCCGGTTCAAATTTGAATCCGAATTTTGGCGGATTTTTTAGTAAGTAAAGTGAGTCTATAATTTCAAAATGTCCTCGGATCCTCTTCTCTTTTCTTTTTAACCCCCTTATATACTTTGTAATTTAAACAGTTGACCCACTAAAACTATGTAATTATATCATTACTGATGCTTTGAGCCGTTGATAGGGCATAGGATGTTCAAATTTGAGTGAAAAATGATCGAATCAATATAATATAATTTAATTAATTATTTTCTGTTTCAAAGTGTTAATTAACCAAATTAATTTGTGTATACCAAAAAAAAAAAAAATTTAACGGGGGTGTCTGGTGTGCCAAACGCGCATCAAGTAAAGCTTTTTTTGTGAGGTCATGACTGAATTAGAAGGGAGAGAAATAGGAGGGAGAAGTGATGATGTTGGGAGAAGAGAAAAGAAAGAGAAATCAAAAAAAGAAAGAAAACAAAATTAACGGGGGGAGGGGGGACCTGGTGCGCCAAACGTGCACCAAGCAAAGCTTTTTTATTTTTCTTCTTCTTCCGACCTCATCACTCCTCCCTCCTATTTCTCTCCCTTCCAACTCGGTTATGACTCCACAAAAAACTCTTCAGAAATGATTGACGGGGTTGCTCCATTATTTTGAAATATGCATGTGTCCCTTTGAGTAAGAGGCATTTAAATAAAAATGATGACATTGTTTGTATACAAGTCCATCAATTTAAATAAAAATGCGATGATATTTTTGTAAATATATTAACTGACTTACCTCCAACCCCTTGCTTTACTTCATGAATGATAAAATTTTTCAAAGACTTTGCAATCCCTGTGATTCCGTGAAGGGAAACGGGGATGCATGACGGATTAGAGAGGCCCCGGCCTATTGTATAGTCTCGTCATTTATATCGTGATTTACACATTTATTATGAAAAGTAACAGTTATGTCATCGTCGTTTATATCGTGATTTACACATTTATTACACATTTTTCTCTCTCGCCGTCTTTCGCGAGCGTTTTCCTCTCCTCCCTGTGAGAAGCTTGGTTGTTTGTGTGTTGCTTTCTTTTGACTCAATGGATCTTAATGGGGCTGCGTCTGCCATGGCGACCCTTACTCTTGCCGGCCTTGACGACGATGACAATACGCGTCAGATCGGTAACGTTCCTGTTTGTGCTACTGATGACGGATCAGAGTTTTATGCTGTCGGTCGGCTCGTGACGGACAAACCTGTAAAGTTGGCTTTTCTCCGGGATACTATGGCGTCTGTATGGCGGCCTGCGTTTGGTATGAATGTCAGAGAACTTCAGCCTAGGCATATTGAGGATGGCCCGTGGACGTATGAACAGAATCTTCTAATCCTTCAACGTACCAATCTAGACGTCGATCCCGATTTGGTGGAGTTAGACCATGCAGAGTTCTGGATTCAGGTGCATGGCCTCCCTGCTGGATTGAGATCCGAAGCTGTACTAAATGCTGTAGGGGGCTTTATTGGTCGTGTGGTACTGATGGACGAACGGAACTTTGATGGTTCCATGAGAATCTTTTTTCGAATCCGGATCGAACTGGAGGTCACGAAGCCTTTGAAGAAGGGCATGAGGATTAAGAAAGATGATGGTGAATGGGTAAGGGTGGAATTTAAATATGAGCGTCTGCCAACTTTTTGTTTTATTTGTGGTGTGCTTGGACACGGTGATCGCTTCTGCCATAAGAGAGGCCATGGAGTGCATGCGGTTACTGAGAAACAGTATGGCCCTGAACTGCGCGCTGGTGGTCGGCGCAATGCTCCCATGCGTGGCCAAACGTGGGTTGCGCCGGAGACAGTGGTTGAGCGCCGTGAGTGGGCGGCGCCGGGTGCTAGGGTTCAGAATGATATTAATGGTAATAGTTCTCAGAATATCCTTTCTAATTCACTTGCCATGCAGGTTCACGATTCTTTTACGGAGACCTCACATGGTAAGTCTGTTAACCATAATGAATCTTCCAGTACAAAGCACATGACTACCTCACGTGATAGTTTGGCTAGTCACGAAGGTATTATTTTACTTTACGACCAGAAGCGTAAGCGTGCAGAGAATGAAGATAATAACACCGAGGCTGGTGAAGGTAACATGGATGTTGATACTATTGTGTCAAAAAACTTGTCTTTGGCGGGAGCTGGTGTGGTCCAGTCCCGCCCAACTCAATGAGTTCACTAAGCTGGAACTGTCGCGGCCTTGGCGACCCGCGCACAGTTCGAGAAATATTGGCCTTAGAAGCTAAGGTCAAGCCGCATTTTATTTTTTTAATGGAAACGAAGGTTAGGCAGATTCATGCGGAAAGTTTGAAGGCGAAGTTGAAGTTTGATGGTATGTTTTATGTAGATGGTGGTGGTTTAGGAGGAGGTTTGGCCTTGCTCTGGAGAGATAATGGTGTCGCAAGTTTGTTAAGCTATTCGAAGAACCACATTGACATCCAAGTAACGTTACCTGGCTCCACTCCATGGCGTTTGATGTTTTATTATGGTTTTCCTGAGAGGAATCGACGACAGCAAAGTTGGGACTTCTTACGTGCGTTAAAAGCCAAATCTGATTTGCCTTGGTTAGTGGTTGGGGATTTTAATGATCTTGCATCTCCAGCTGAGAAACGTGGCATCCACCCGCACCCTACAACACTCATCGAAGGTTTTAACCAGGCACTTGAGGATTGTGGTCTCTTTGACTTAGGGATGAGGGGAAGGAGGTTTACATGGGAGCGGGGAAGGGGTTCTGTGAATTGGGTTGAAGAGAGGCTAGATAGGGCGGTTGCAATGGCTGAGTGGTGTGAATTGTTCCCGCAAGCTACAGTTTATAACCATGATGTCTTAACTTCTGATCATTCGGCCCTTGCTGTAGAGTTGGATGGTCCGAGAGTAACTCGAAGTCGTCGTCGGTTTATGTTTGAAAACGCATGGTTGACGGATTCTGGTTGCAAGGAGATTGTTATTAACTCATGGAACTCATCTGTGGGTGATACACTGCCTATGCGTCTTGACAAGTGTAGTAATGATCTCAAGAGGTGGGGTGGGGACTTTGTTAAAAAGATTGGAAAGGAGATTGAAGTGATACAGTCCCAGTTGAATTTGCTGAGAGATATACGCGATGCTAATGCTTTAGCACTCGTGCGACAATTGGATTCTAAGTTACGTTCATTACTCGACCAACAGGATGCCTATTGGCGTCAAAGAGCCAAGCAACACTGGCTAGTTAAAGGTGACAGGAACACCAAGTTTTTTCATCAGTATGCATCGGCCAGGAAGAGGAAAAACCGTATTGTGAAGCTTCGTGATGAATCAAATCGTTGGGTTGAAGGGAAGGAGGTTCTGAGGCTCGCCAAACAGTATTTTCAGACTATTTTCACGACAAAGGGGACAATTCTTGGGGATTCGTTGGATGGTTTTTTGCCATCAATTGGTGGTGCCGATAATGATCAACTTCTTAGGCCTTTTGGGATTGATGAAGTCAAAGAGGCGTTGTTCTCGATGGCTCCAGACAAGTCTCCAGGCCCGGATGGATATAGCCCCGCCTTTTATCAACATTTTTGGGGAGAAATTGGAGATGACATTGCCCAGTTCGTTATTGCTTGTGCGAATGATGATTTGTTCCCTCCGGGATTTAACGACGCTTACATCACTCTCATCCCCAAAAAGGCGTCTCCAGTGTCTATGGGTGATCTCAGACCGATTGCGCTATGCAATGTTCTGTATAAGATTCTTTCGAAGATGTTGGCTAATAGACTGAAGGTGGTCCTTGATCAGGCGATCTCGGTGAGTCAGAGTGCTTTTCTGCCAGGACGTTTGATTACTGATAACGTGTTAATTGCCTCGGAGGTGATACCTCTGAAACTCGATATGGCCAAAGCGTATGACAAGATGGAATGGTTGTTCCTTGAGACTATAATGAGCCGTATGGGATTTCATCAGAGGTGGATTAGTATGATTATGCGCTGCGTCACGACGGTTCGATATAAAGTAGGTGTTAATGGTGAGCTTTCCGACTTTATTATGCCAACATGTGGGCTTCGACAGGGAGATCCTCTCTCCCCTTATTTATTCATTTTATGTGCGGAAGGATTATCATTTCTCCTATCTAAAGCTGTGAGGAATAATTTGATATCCCCATGTGTTGTTGCTAGAGGTGCCCCTGGGGTGTCACATTTATTTTTTGCAGATGACAGCTTGTTGTTCTTCAAAGCTACTGTCCAGGAAGCCGAGGTTGTTAAGAGTTGCTTAGTGGATTATGAAAGGATGTCTGGGCAATCAGTTAATTACACTAAGTCCTGTATTGTGTTCAGTCGAAATACCACTGAAGCCATGCGTGTTGCAGTCGCCAACGTATTTAATGTGGTTCAATCTACTAATATTGGTCGTTATTTGGGGCTGCCTATGGGTGTTGGAAGAAACAAGCGTGAGGTTTTCACGTATGTTGAATCTAAACTGATTGGTCGTCTGAGCGGGTGGAATAAAAAGATTTTGTCCAGAGCCGGTAAAGAAGTCTTATTAAAAAGTGTGGCACAGGCACTACCCACATATTCCATGAGCATCTATTTCCTGCATGTTACACTTTGCGAAAGGATTGAACGCATTATGAATAAATTCTGGTGGGATTCAAGTGGTAGTTCAGGGGGTGGTATACGCTGGCTATCATGGAGTGCAATGTGCTCCCCAAAATCGAGAGGAGGCCTTGGTTTTAAAGTTCTCAGCCGTTTTAATGTGGCACTTCTGGCGAAACAAGGTTGGAGACTTATGACCAATCCTATGTCGCTGGCTGCGAGGTTATATAAGGCACGGTATTATCCCATGGATGATTTTCTTGACGCAAAGATTGGGGCGAATCCGAGTTACTGTTGGCGGTCCATCTTAGCCGGTCAGGAGGTGTTACGTATGGGGTCGTATAGGCGAATTGGTAATGGCCAAGGAACAACTATATGGAGACAACCATGGCTCCCTGATGAGAGCCATCCGTATATTCAGACTCCAGCCTCCGCTTTCAATCTTAACATGAAAGTAAGTGATCTAATCCACCCTATTACATCTGATTGGAATACGGAGCTTCTGCATGCAATGTTTTTACCACGAGATGTTGGTCTCATTCTTAAAATTCCTGTCTCTGTTCAGTATGAGGATAAATGGTGTTGGCGAGGCGACATAAGGGGGTTGTATTCTGTCAAGAACGGGTACCGCTCTCTATCTGAGTTGCCTGACAACACTGGTACTGCTTCTTGGAGTCATATTTGGAAATTAAAGGTTCACCCGGCTGTTCATAACTTTCTATGGCGTTGCTTGCGTAAGGTCCTTCCAGTTTTGACGACTCTTTTTGTTCGGCGTGCGGTTGTAGATGTATCGTGTCCACTTTGTCATAACCATGCAGAAACCCTTGATCATTTGATGAAGGAGTGCTCTTGTGTCGCACCCCTTTGGCAGATTGTAATGAATGGTCATACTCCGGATCAAGGGGATGATTGTGCAGCTTGGCTCCTTGACACCTTAGCTCATGGTGAGACCTTGTTTAAACTCCGTGCGGTTGCTGTATGGTGGTGCATTTGGAGGGCGCGTAATGAAACTGTTTGGAATAATAAGCCTTGGCAGTTATCTAGTGTCGTGCATGAGGTTTACCGCTGCGTGGGAGACTGGCAGAATCTGATGAGTGGAGCGCCGGCATTGGGTGCTGGTACATATGTGTTACCAAATGCTGCTACTGGGCAAGATGATGCGGTTAAAGTATTTGTAGATGCAGCAGTATACCCAAGTGTGGATACTGCTTATTACGGCTGTCTGATCTTGAATCCAAGTGGTGGATTTTTGGCTGCCCGAAACGGACCTCTACGTTGCATGAGTGATGCCCATCTCGCGGAGGCTTTGGCGATTAAAGAAGCATTTTCATGGATTAAAGACAAAGGCTACATCAAAATCAAGCTTTATTCGGATTGTCAGATGGTGTGTTCTTTGCTTAATGGTTCTGGAAATGATTGGTCTTATGCTGGTTGTGTTATAGATGCTTGTAAGGCATTAAGTCGACACTTTGAATCAGTGTCTTTTGAGTTTGTTTCAAGATCAGTGAATCAGTGTGCTCATGCTTTGGCTAGAGCGGCTAGTTCGCAAACTGGTCCTGTTTGTTGGATTTCATCTATTCCCAGTTGTATTACTCATTTGCTTTAATGAAAGTTGGTTGTTTTGTTTTAAAAAAAAAACAGTTATGTCATCAAATCACAACTTACATGAAACACTTTAGCACATATATCAGATGATGACAGAATGAGTTTTTGCACTTGGGAGAAACATGAACAATTGCAAAGTCGGTCTTTCAGCAGACAGCCCAGTTCATCAAGTTACACCGAGTGTACAACTACAAGAGGCAAAAGAAAGCCCACACCATCCTATATGAACATTACAGTACTGATCCTATGGGCATTAGCTTGAATCTTGATGAACAACTGAAATGCCAAAATGCTAAACACACACGCCACAGAGAAACGAGAAAAATACGGGTTAATAGTAGCTTAAGCTTCACAAGTTCGAGAAAAACAAGCTCCCACCGGGGTTCTCCTTTCTGATCTAACTTCAATCGCCACAACCATGGGAAAACAAATAATACTTCCCTCTGAGGACCGTAAAAATGCAGCTAACAGATGGGGTGGTACTGTGCAGATACTCGTTTCGGGGGCAGTTTACGCAGGATGTAGAGAACGAGAGCCGAAGGAAGAATCTCCACTAGCTGTGTTTAGTCACGAAGGAACGAGTATGGTGAGAAACAAGAGGCAAAAGCAATTCGAGATTAATATGGAACATGAATCCACCACGTACCACGTAATATATCAGATTCAGAACTGGATGGTCCAAAACATCGAGCGATGCATCAGAATCGAAAGCAGACAGCACAACCTGCAGAGGCATGAGAATCGGAAGTAGGACGTGTCTAAAGCTGGGATTCCGTAAGTTAAAACCACATATCTAGAGGAATAGCAGTGCAAAATATAATTGAAATATTACCACAAAGCATCTTATGACGAAACAGGTGAAACATATGGCTGTCACGGATCCAACCTGTAATAATTTAAACAAATCGAGTCACAAGGTGAAACAGTTCAGTTCAGCGAGCTAGACCACGTTGTGCAATGTTCCACTTGTTCCAAAACCCAAAGATCCATAAAACAGAGCCAGAAAGCAAAGACGAGGTAAACATGGGATGGAAAACGGGGAAGAAGAAGAAAGGAGATGGCATATGCCAATATGTGAAGATGTATTGCAGATTAAACTCTCTTTCTCATTCAACTTTTCTTCTTCAGCCTATCCAGATGCTTAATTTCATCGTAATTCCTAAAAATCTCTAGAAATGAGTAACAAGCTGTCTCAAGTTTGAAAGTAATGAAACCCTAAGTGGGGGCAACCGGAACCAAGTTGGTCAGGTTGTTGGCTTGGTAACCACAAGGTTCCACATTTGACTCCCAGTGGGAGCGGCCTATTGACATTATTGGTTTGAGCTGGTTAGCTATGGGCAACCTAGGCTAATTTACTCCCTTGTAGTTCGTTGTCGGCTAAGGTCAGAAGGCGGGGTTTACCCTATGTACAACCTCGGTAGTGGTTGCGGGTTAAAAACGTTCTAATTTGCATACACATACATTTACAATAACCCCAAATTAAAAAATTCACAAAGTAGCCAGAAGGCAATTGCAACTATGCACAAACCTCATGAAGCTTCTTTCTTCTCCCTTTGGATTCAATAGGAAAGCGTCTTAGCATGAAAAACAGCCTGATGTCAGCATAAAATGAAACAAAGATAGATGAGCAAATGACTTATATTCAAAGCCAATAAACTAAGGATAAGCAAAAGCAATTCTGACAATGGAAACTGATACGGGCATTTACCTTCCTCCATAAAGCAAGAAACCCAACGCTGCTATCAATGAAACAACTGCACACAGTAAAAAGAAAATAAGCATTCTGGCCAAGCTGGAAAAGGTAACAATCACCATATCCGGCACATTTTTGAAAATGAAGTGTTCAGCGTTGAGTTAATTGAGTTGGAAAACTGAAGACGGACATAAAAGTTACCCGCTATAAATATCTTTCCAATGAACTCAATGGCACTGTTGTCATTAATCCAAAGGTACACCCATATACCACCCTGTATGACGTATATTCCAGCATTGATTGAAATATAAAACAATCTGAGCTTATCAGTTGGCAAACTTCTAGCCTGCCCATTCGTAAGGGTGAAGAGTTAGCATGACTGATCTATACTAAAAACAATGAAAGTGTATTTGAAAGAGACTCCATAGATCAATGACTTCACTTGCCTGGCGATATATTTCTGCCCAGAATAGGACAAGAAGTGTATAAGTTGAGAAAAAAAGCAACCCAGGGAGGTCCAAGATTACCAAAGTAAGCACCTATTGAAATAGCAGAAGCCAACATCAGCAAAAAGTTATGAAGGAAATAGCAGCAGCAAACTAAGCTTTGTCATTTAGGCCATTGAACAATTCTAATGAACCATAGTCTTCAGAAAAGATCACACCATCAATGTAAGATTCTTTCCTTTATCACAAAAGAAGAAAAGCGAACGTTGGCATATACCTCAAGAGTCAAGATTCTAGAGTATAAAATTACCGCAGAGGAAATCTTATTTGAGAAACTAATTTATTTTATTATTTTTACAGTTAAGAAAAATACTTGGATATTTCTTTGCCAGTTTTTCATAATTTACAAATATCAAGAAATAAGATTATTGCAGGAACGGAATTATTCTAAATGTCTAATCACTTAGTAACAAATAGAAGCCTACTAACAATGGCGCCATTAAAATTTTAACTATTTTAGGGGGTAGGGGCATTGATATACCTTGGGATGGAAAAGAAACACTTGTTTGTGAAATCCAAAGACAATAGCACGAACTGAAACAAAGGAGAATCACAATAGAATTAAGCTGTAGAAACAAAGGTGTCAGATGACTCAGATAAAGTTATTGCTCTTTTTTTTTTTTTACCTCCATTTACAATGAAATTCATAAGATGAAAGACCTTTTGTGTTGTCCAGCCAAACTCAGGCACTCTCACTTCAATTCTTATCAATTGAATCTGCACAGTCAACTCAAATCTTCAGTCGGGAATACTAAATACATATGTAAATACTGTGTAAGGTTTCATAGGAAACTAAAACCAAGAACTTAAACACAATGAATGGGATTGTAAGTCAAACACTGCAATAACTTATGCATTAATAGACTATTCAAAGGCAGTCTCTTTTCATGAATTAATAGTTTATTATAACGAGAAAAGCTCCCATCTAATCGTACTTCTATCTGCAGTTAGGAGTTATGACAGGGGACCAGTATGAGATACCCCAGTTCTAACATGACCACAAGTTAGATCAAAACTTGCTTGAGTAGGTATTAAGAAAGACATGTTAGTGACTTAGTGCAATGGGTTAGGAATGAATTAGTTGTAAAGAGGGCTGAATGGAGAAATAGAGTCCATATAGCTTACCCAGAGCCCCAACTACATTCGGATTTCAGATTATGGCTTAATTAAGTCCTTATTCTATTTCTCATACTATAGCTTAAATTTGCTTGATCAACCATGAAGACAATGCAATATGTGCTTAATAGAAGAATATCCAGACGACTGGTGCATGTATTTGAGATTCTAGAACTACAGAACATCAGACTACTCGCATAACTATAGGGTTGTTAAGATTTGGTTTGCCATGAGTGGGATAGCAAAATTAGAGTGCATGAAAGGGATTTAAGGAATTGAAGGGAAAGATAATTATCAAATTTCTAAGGTAGTGCTGATTAGTGTTAATGACTAAGGATGTTACCAAACAAAAATGTTACTCTATGTCAATATAATACTAACAAAAACATAAAACTTAACCGCTTGAAAGCCATTACAAAGTTATCTTAAGAAATTAGCAGCAAGGTTAAAGTACCATTTGACTGTTCCCTTTCACAAAAGCCTCTAAAAATAGGATAAGAGAAACTCAAGTCATCATTACATCCCTTAGAACTTCAGCATTCAAATTTCAAATGCAAGAACATAGGAAATTGGTCAACAAGGTCCAAGAATCCAATAGTTTTTGCCAACAATCCCAGACTAGCTAAAAGGAAAAGCTTTAGCTAATAGCCTAATAATTTCAGTACCATAACCAGTAATGATTATAACCTGATTTTTCAATTCAACTCAACTCTAAAGCTCAAATACCCAACAATATTCCAATACTGGCTCCAAATAACTTATAGATTGTCATTATTTCAATTCCCTAACTTCTTAAACACTCCTATTTAGTATCTAAAACTATGCTAACAGACCACGGCTAGCTCTAACATCTCCAGGAAGTTAATACTTCACGGCCTTCAAGCTCCAAACTTGGGGAAATTATCCACATCTACGCAAATAAATTTAGATACATAGGGAGTAGTATATAGCAGAATATTGTGTGTATACGTACAAGGGCAACGGCGGAGACGAGTGCAAAGGCACCGGAGAGTGAATAAAAGATTCCATCTTGCCATTTAACTGATTGGTTGATCTCGTCCCACCAGTTCGCCGGAGACAGCGATACAACGCCGGCGATAAGATCCGGCAGCGCTCTGACCATTGCACTTTGACCTTCTCCCCAACTCTCTCTATCTTACCTGCGGTCGTCAAATTTGTAAAAACCAGTAAAACCAGGTATATATAAAAGAATCCCAGTCAACATTTTCTTCTTTAAAAAAAAAAAAAAGTAAAAATAGTCAAATAGTCTCATATACTATCAATCACGGTTCAATTCACACCATGGACTAAAATAATATTTAATTAGACACATTTACTTTTAAAATTTTGTTGGCTTAGCATTTTCTTTAAGTTTTCTTAAGTAATTCTTCCATAATGCAGACATGAAAGTTAAATAAAAATAATTTTGCTAACTTGGTTTCATTGTTGACCTTTAAACTCATTCACCCCTAGGGAAAACAAAGACCTATCAACACTAACCCGACAACAATGCTTCTTGATTTCGGTCAAATCCCTGAGACCTCGAGAATGATCATGGTGAGCACAAGTAAATTTAGGGCAAACATAAACTTTCTTTTTCACATCCTTGCTTGATCTCTGCCTCAACTTCCATGATAGATTGTGACCCTTTTTGTGATGCTGCAAATTTTGATATCCTTGAGAACCCTTGTTACATATTTCACAAACAAATATATTTGCAACTAATACAGTATTGGGTGATAAAGTAATCACATTTGCATCAGGATCTTAAAAATCCAAAAAAAATAGAAATTTTCAAAAATTAATTTTTCATTTTAGTAAATCGAATACTTAATTACCTTTATACTCAAACAAATTACCTAACATTCCGGAAATGTTTCGCTTTGTCTTGTTAGTTGCTTTTGGAGGATATGCTTGATTACCAGATGAAGAGACGTTGGCTTCATCAAAACCGACAGCGCCATTCACGACGAAGGAATTATTAGCTGTCAGAGTTTTAAGTTGGTCATCCATTGTTTGCAGTTGCAGGAAGAAAAGCAGTGACGCTATAACACCATAATTATCCAACGAGTTTGAAGAGAGCAAATTTGTTTTTCTCTCTTTATATGTTTGAATAGGTTTAAAGGTCAACATGGTGATAAATTAACAAGTCAACAAAATTATTTGTATTTAAATTTCATGTCAACATTGTGAAAGAGTTACCTGGAGAAAATGTTAAGTGAACACAATTTTAAAAGTAAATATGTCCAATTATAGCTTATTTTAGTCCAATATGTGAATTGATCAGTCACAAATTGAGCTATTTGACCCTTCTTCCCTAAAAATATGATTTAAAAAATAATCTTATTATATATGTCTCTCTATACTTTATAAGTTTGTCTACGTTGTATACTAAATATTTCAATAAAATCATTTTCTTTTTATTGATTGCCATGCCAATCATCATCATATTGTAATATATGCAACAAAGCATGATAATTGTACACTTCTATAAAACATCACCATCATAAGCCACAAGTTAACACGTATACTATTTTTTTTTAAATATATATATTTTTACATTTTTTTTGAAAGCAAAGCAAACCATGTACATTAATGCAAAATCGCAGAAATAGCGTCAGGGGGAATAGAATCCCAGTACATAGTGTTTGCAAAAGAAAAAGCTGAAGCAGCAAGAGTATGAGCGAGAATATTTTGTAACCTAGGAACATAAGAAATCGAAATCTTATCAAACGAAAGCAAGCTAGATCTGCAAGCATCGACAGTAAACCCAACGTGTGAGAGGAAAGTAGGTGGATTCGTGGACAGAGCTCTCTGAAGCTGGGCACAATCTGTGAACATTAAAACCTCCGGTACATCCCGTTGCCTAAGCCATGATAATACCTTTTTGCAGGCCATAGCTTCCGCCATCAATGGTGAGAAACAAGATGGCAGGTGCCCTGCGCAAGCTGCTTGGAATTGGCCATCTGGATTCAAAAGCACAACAGCGAATGTTGACTCCTGGGATTGCACACAGTGGCCTGTATCGAAGAAGCACCGGGGCAGCGGTGGTGCGTTGTGCGGATGTGTTGGCTGGATCAAATGTGCTCCACCTGGCTGTGCAGCTCCTGTGACTACTGAACGCCACGCGTGCAGGGATGAGCTCGCCTTTGTGACTACCGATTTCGGCCGAGGGAGGCTGCCTTCCCAAACGGCTGAGTTTCGCGCTAGCCAGATGAAATAGAGAACTGCCACAAACAAATCAATGTTATCTTCAGTCTCATTCAGCACTAAATTTGTGAACCAAGCAGCAAAATTGTCCCCAGACCCATTAGTCACATGCAAATTAGTCTCATTCCACACAATTGTTGAGAACTCACACAACACAAGTGCATGCATGACATTCTCATGAGCTAAACCACACATTAGGCATGTAGGATCCACCTCTACCCTCTTTAAGAGTAAATTGGTGGTTACAGGTAGTATATTATTGAGGGCTCTCCATAAAAAAGTTTTCCACTTTGGGGGCACTTTCAACTTCCAAATGAAATTCCAGTGTGTAAAATCATTTGTAGTGTAATTCACATCCCCCAAAATGTGTCTATAACCGTTTCGTACAGTATAACATCCTCTTGGGTCACCATGCCAAAACCAGGTATCCTCATACTCGGGTGAGACAGGCAAATTCATAATACTCATCACATCAGCAGGGAGGAAGATGTCTATTAAGATAGACAAATCCCAGGAGTTTGTTTGTTCATCAATTAACCCAGAAACCAGCGCACCATTCAACTATGCAGGCATAGGGGTTTGAATCATAGGGCTTGGATCATCAGGCAGCCAGGGATGTCCCCAAATTAATGTAGATTGTCCATTCCCGACCCTCCTTCTCGCCCCCTCACAAATTAGACCATGTGCAGCCATAATACTTCTCCAGCAGAAACTAGGGCATGAACCAATAGACGCATCAATAAAGGAGGTTTTAGGGAAATATCTTGCCGTAAAAACTCTCGTAACCAATGCTTGAGGTCTATTGAGAAACCTCCTGCTTTCCTAACATTGCCAAATTAAATGCCTTAAGGTCCTTGAACCCTAGCCCACCATACTTTCTGGGCACACATAATCTATCCCAGGTCTTCTAGTGAATCCTTCTATCATTACCAGAGTCCCACTAGTAACTATTCATAGTTCTTTCAATTGACTTACACACTGTATCCGGTAACAGGAATACACTCATTGAGAAAGTGGGCATAGCCTGTGCCACACTTTTCAATAAGACTTCTTTTCCAGCCTGTGAGAGGAATTTTTTATTCCACGAGCCAATTCGCTACTTGATTTTATCCTCAATATAAGAAAAAGCTGCCCTTCTATTTCTTCCAACAAAAGCTGGAAGGCCAAGATACTTACCAAAATTTGGGGCCTGCACTACCCCAAGAACTTGTGCAACCTCCTCCCTATGCTCCTCCGAGGTGTTTCTACTGTAACAAACACTGGACTTATCATAGTTCACTACTTGCCCAGACATGGCCTCATACCTGTTTAGGCACTCTTTGACCACTCCGGCTTCATGGGCATTTGCTTTAAAGAACAACAAACTATCGTCAGCAAAAAAACAAATGTGAGATAGGGGGAGCCCCCCTTGCAACCCTACACCCATGGATGGACCCCTCCATCTGAGCTTTTTGTAATAGCAGAGAAAGGCCCTCTGCACAGATAATAAATAAGTACGGGGAGAGAGGATCACCCTGTCTGAGTCCACGGGAGGGAATAACCTGTTTTGTACTTGCCCCATTAATCAAGAAGCTGTATGAGACTGAAGTAACACAGAGCATGATCAATTCCACCCACCTTTCTGCAAAGCCTAGCGATTGCATCATCCTGCGCAAAAAAGACCACTCCATTCGGTCATAGGCTTTTGCCATATCAAGCTTTAGGGCACCCCAACCAACCAAACCAGCCTGTTTACGATTTAGATAGTGACCCACCTCCGCTGCCACCAGAATATTGTCTGTAATAAGCCTATCAGGTATAAAAGCACTTTGGGACTCATAGATTAGCCCTCCTAGCAAATGCTTCATTCTATTAGCCAAGACCTTTGCTATAATCTTATACACAACATTGCAAAGGGCAATAGGTCTTAAATCAGAAACAGACTCTGGAACACTCTTCTTCGGGATAAGCACCACATTTGTGTCATTCAAACCATTAGGAAAGGAGCATGCATTCAAATAGTCAATGACAAACGCAGACACATCACCACCCACCACATCCCAGTAGTGTTGATAGAAACCCGGGTTCATCCCATCTGGGCCAGGAGCCTTGTCAGGGAACATTGAGAACAAGGCCGCCCTAACCTCAGCAGGTTCGAACGGGCGCAACAAAACTTCATTATCAGTGTGTGTGACTTTAGGGGTAATACTTTCAAAAAACGAATCCATAGGGGATGAACCATTAGATCGTAATATATTATCAAAATAATCCAACACAACAGCATGCATAGACTCACCCTCAACCCAAACACCAGTAGAATCTTTAATCTTAGAGAGAGTATTCTTTCTTTTTTGTGCAGAGGCATACCTGTGATAAAACCGTGTGTTTGCATCCGCCCCCTGTAACCAATGCTGCTTGGCTCGCTGCCTCCAATAGATATCCTCCTGAGCCTCTAACCGAGTCAACTGTTCCTTAACTCGCTGGAACTCAGACAATATATCTGGATCCCTGCTATCTCGTAGCTCCATTTGACGGCACCGGAGATGTTTGATGCGATTGCCAAACTTATGGAAGTGGTCTCCGCCCCACTTCTTGAGTCTATCGCCACATAACCGCACACAGCTCATCAACCCCCTCAACCTACCATCGTGCCACGCACTCTCCACCACTTCTCTACAGCCCTCATCCAGCAGCCATGCCATCTCAAATCTGAATCCCCCACGTCTGCCACCAGCAGTCCTGCGGGACCCTGCAATACACAGAAACAAAGCTGAATGATCCGAGGTACGCATTGAAACATTCTCGACATATGCCCCCTCTCTCTGGGCACACCAACTATCGGTTGCCAAAACTTTATCCAGTCTCTCCTCCAACCACTCAGGTGTGCCCCTGCCCCTTTCCCAGGTGAACTGATATCCTCTCAACGGAAACTGAACCAGGCGACAGTCGTCCAAAGTCCCCCCAAATCCGCGAAGGAGACTATCAGGATGTGGAATTCCGCCTCTCTTCTCTGACTGATAAAGAAGATCGTTGAAATCCCCCACCACAATCCATGGAAGTGTAGACCGTCCAGCTAAGGTTCTCAGTAAATCCCAGGACTCACTTCTCCTACTCCGTTCAAGGTAACCATAAAAGCAAGTCATCCTCCAGCTAGTTAAACCTGAAACAGTAACCTCCACATCTACATGATTTCTTGAATAACTCAACAGCCTAGCCGTATTATTTTTCCTCCACAACAACGCTAATCCTCCACTCAGGCCTACATTGTCAACAAAAAACAGACCTTCAAAGCCAAGCTTGACTCGGAGACGCTCAGCGTGAATCCGACCCACCTTAGCTTCCATCAAAAACACAAACTCGGGCTTCTTACAGGACACTACGTCCACAATCTTGCGAACTGTTCGTGGATTGCCCAAGCCACGACAGTTCCAACTTAAGACACTCATGAGGATGGGCGGGTCTGGGAACCAGAACCCGCCGAGGACAAGTTTTTTGGAACATCTGACATGACAACATCACCAGGCACACCGCCATTCCTTCGAACTCCGCCACCCGAACCCTCCCTAAGCCTTTTAGTTACTGCAACCACACTGACAGCTGCCTGCTGTTCCGCGACCAAAGCCGAGGAATTATCAACCGACTGCCTCATGTTTCCAATAGTCTCATCAGCCGATTTAGGAGGTCCCGTGAGTGGAATCAGCCATGGCTCCCCTACAGCTCTCGGTCCACGAAATCCTCCAGCACGTAACTCTGCACCATACGGGTAGAACTCAACAGGCATATTGGACTCTCTTGCTTTCAGGCAAAATTTGTAGGAGTGTCCTAACATGCCGCAAAAGAAACAGTATGTATGCAATCGTTCATACCGGAAGGTCACCCAGCTAGCAGTTTTATCCCTTTTCACCAGGTTCATCCGACGCTGAATAGGGCGACCAACAGGTATTACAACCCTTATGCGATAGAACATCCTCCACGGAGCTCCGACAAACCTGTCATCGCACCGCACAAACGTACCCAGAAAATTGCCAACCTGTTCCAGCACAAGATCAGACGTATACCCGAGAGGAAGGTCATGTACCTGAACCCACATGTCAACCGAATCGAGGAGCACATCACCCGAGAGTACACCATCAACAAGCTGTCTACAAACCAACGTGTTGTTCTCGAACGACCATGGCCCTTCATCAAGCACGTAGCGCATATCAGATTCGTGATAAAACACAAACATAAACAAATTTGGCTGCACCTCTGAAATCTGTACCCCCATGACCGGACGCCAGACCGACGCCATCACTTGTCTCATGAACTCAACTTTAACCAGTTTTGACGTCAAGAAACGACCTACAACTACCCAGGTTTTCGCACCTTCTGACTGGGCATCGCCATTATCCAGAACAGGTTCGAAACCCTCGGTTTCATCGTCTAAAACCATGTCAGCCCACCTTTCCGTCAACCTCTGAACCCCTCCATCACCCGCTGGAGCCGCCATGCAAACACTTAAAGCCCGCACCGAAGGAACGTAACCGGAGACCGTCGAGAACGAACGGAGAAAGGAAGAGAAAAGTATGGAAAACCTGGGAAAACCCTAGGAGGAAGAACAAAACCCTAGAAAACTAGAGAGAGATATATATTTTTACATTATTTTTACTTGGAAAAGAAAAACACAAAGCATGCACAACCATGGTGTCACAGTCCAAGGATAACCATGGCTACCTACAATGTACAACCACGAGTATTCAAGATCATATGTGATTGCCATAATAAACAATTATAATTGTCCAAATTTAAACTATCATAATTGTTCACAACAAACAACCACACCATGGAGGATGATGTCCTCATCCCAAATTGCCATGAACGGAGATGATCTCAGACGAGGACTTATTCAAATATGAGAAAATGACTTTGGTATTGTCATTTTGTTTGTTTTTATTTATTTTTTTTTTAAAATTATAAATTTTTAAACAACTCTAATGGTAACTCATAAAAAGTATTAAATGCATATTTTTTTAAAAAAATTGACACGTCAATGTAAAAAAAAAAATTCAAAAGTTTATTTAATTATGTTTGATATTAATTATTTACAAAGCAATTATCCCTTTGTATTTTTAATCAATTTCTCCTTACATTGTTTCCACCGTCACCGTTAAAACGTGGACTCCTTCCAATTTAGGTCAACTTCTTTTCAAATGGAAATGAATAGGTATGAGGGAATTAAAAATGTTCGAAATAAATAGTTGGGAGGCACCCGTGAACACATGCTGCTTTAATGAAATCATTGAATTACATGTAAAATGTTTGGTAAAGGAAAATTATTTTATATTTCCGTACTTAACACCTGCCAATTTTTATAACTACGCACCCATAGAGTGTCAATGCATATGAGGGTTTCAAGTTCGAGCTCTAAAAATGTAATCACCTTAGACTCGCAGCTTAACCAAGGATTTCAGGCTCGGACTTTAGAAATACAATCACCTTAAAACTCTTGAGAAAGTGTTATGCCACTCTTTGAGCTCATACCGGACAGCAACCGACTGGCTGATAAAACTAAAAAATTCAATCACTAACTCTCTAAGATAAAACAAATAAACGCTCTTTCGTTAAATTCAAGTTCTCCTATAACATTTCTTACACAGTTACATGTAAAACTGCAAATATACAACAAAAACTCAGATGACATGTTTTCAGTAAATTTTAACATGAAAAAGTAATCACTAGTCAGGCATGGCTTATTTCCTTTAGAAGAGGGGAAAAGAGATGAGAAACAAAAACTTTAAGTTAGTCAAAACTCAAAAACATGCCTTTAACTCTTCTTTATGGGTAAAGACCCAGTCCTGAGGTGTTGTGCTCCATATGCAGCAGTTGAAGCTACTGTAGTTAACATTACTAACCAACTGCATCAAGCCAAAAGGTGTAATGCTATCAATTTCATCATATTTTATGTGAAATTTGAGAGAGAAAATACGGTGGGTGTTTCGTTGGATACCTTATATATTTGATATATAATAGCGTTTCCTCGTTACCAAATTCAGGTTGAAGTAGGGCTGCAGCAACTAAGACCAATTGGAAAACAGTGTTTATCTGTCATGTGCAAGCACACCAAATCAGATTAGAGATCGCTAATAATCACATTTCTTTCTCAACTTTACCAAAACTCAAAGTTAAAGGCAGTATACATCTCTACTTCATTTTCCTGCTTAAAGATAACTATTCATTCTCCTATTGTTGCTCACAGATGGCTGACCAAATAATCCGGCTAAAGAAATTAGAGAAATACCTTGCTAATCATGAGAGGCTCAACTTTCTGGGGACGCATTCCATCCAGGTTGAAGAAGTCTATCCAACTCGTCCACTGGTAAAGAAATCTTAATTAGGAAAAAATAAAAAACAAAATCAAGACTACGGATGGCTGATGACAACAGTCAAGGCATATCCTGTTTCACCTTCCATCCCAAACTGCTAGCTCTTTTGTAAACCGCACCACCAACGAGGGCAACATCGCGTAGTACAACAAGTGCAACGAGTCCAGCTTCACAGTGCAAAACAAAAGACCCATTTCAAAGTTTGCATCTTGCAATATTGAACAACTCTTGATTCGCTAGGGATGTTTATTCTTTCAACCCTTCACTAAAAGCAAGCGCATATCATGCTGAAGTAAATAGAGAAAGGAAAATAGGACCTAGTGATGGAGAAAAGGAAGAGGAGCAAATAATACATGGGATGATTGATTAATTCCTCTGACAACAGCGAACAGTTTGAGAAGAACTCATATATGCCTTTAAAGCACTAAAGGCGACAAGACATAGCAGAAAAGGAATTAAGAAAATACTGGGAAAGGAATTGAAACATCCACTCACGGTGCAAAAGATCCCTCTCTACCATTGCTAGAGCAACGCATCCAATTAGCACCTGTAATAAAGAGATTTCATGAGCTAGTTAACAAATTGAGCCTTACAACAGTTGTAACAAGGAATAAATGACCTGACGGAAACGTTCTCTGCTGCATCACTGAAACATTAGAATAAAATAAAAAGAGAGAAAAATAGGAGTTTCATACAGCAGTATAGGTTAATTGATGAGCCAAATTGATAGAGCTGATGCAAGGAATTCCATTATTACCTTGTCAGCAAGTGGATCAAGGTAGGAACCAACTACAGAATTTATCCCCATCTTCCTGGCCACGTACCCATCTAGCTGCAACAGGAAATAAAACCTTAGGAAGGGACATAAATTTAAAAACGAAAAGAAAGAGAAACAAAATCCATACCCAATCACTTGCACCAGATACAGCTAGCCCAATAAATGCAGGAAGATACATCTCTTGTGTGATCATCCTGCAAAGCATTTTTTAAGAAAATTTCAATACAGCTAACTATAGCCTAATTGAAGCATGGCACAAAATGTTCATGTTGTTAGTTCTCTTGCGTGGCAGTTCCATAAATGTCCTACTTCACTATATGTTTAATGGGAATTCCAACAGCACTATGCACTTCAATAGATTGAATCACTTGCCCCAACACAGTACACAATATATTCAAAACATTATCATGCTTTTCATAAAGGAACACAATCAGATTCCAGAAACAAGTGCACATATTCTGTATATTGCATCCAGATAGTAAATCCAACTCTGAATCCCCAGTTCAGAGGCCGATAAGAAACTCGACAAATGGTAGCAATATAGCATATCGGAAACCCAAGAGGATCAGTTTCTTTTGTTTGCTAGGAGTAATAATTTTCATATCTTGGCACTGTAATTGATGATATCAAGTCATGAGAAACTTTTTACATATATGCACATACTAACAAAAATTCTCCCATATACCCTCGCATTTAAGCTGAAAAGATGCAATTGTTATATCATGGACCAGGTTCATATTGCATTGTGTACCAGATATAAAAATTATGTACCTTCAGTTAACACATTCTGTACCTACGTATAACAATTTCTGTACAGTAAACAAATAACTGAAACTTAATATGATAAATATGATAACTACAGGTAAGAAACTGTTCTGCAGGGTCAGATACAGAATTTTAAGGTTATTTTTTACCAGAGTCTACAATAAGGTATAATTTGCCTAAAAGATGGAATAAAACACAATACCACGCGAGTAATGGACCGGAAAGCAATCGACTGAACGAGATGAAATTCGGAAAATTAACAAAGCTATCTCTAATTTCAGCAACGAGCTGAGATTCAGCGAATTGCTGCTTCTCCTGGGGCCCATTTAGGAGCAATCTCGGAGCAGAGGAGGTCGCCTGAAGCCCTAGCTTGTATGGAAGCTTCAAATTGAGAGCTCTGACTCGAAGGAGGACGAGGTTGGGCTGGAGGTGGAGAGGAGTAGCGGATTGGGAGAGCTTCCAGGGAGGAGAGGAGAGAAAGAGCGGGCAGGAGTTCGCTACAATAGTGGTGGCGCCGGTGAAGGCGGGAGAGAAGAAGTTAGGGCGGGCGAGGAAATGGCGGCGGCGGAGGTAGACGGAGGGGTCGATGTAGAGAGGCGGCACGAATGAGGGAGAGAAAGTTGTGGTGAAGAAGGTTCTGGAAGGATCGCCGGGCTTTCTGGTGCGGGAAATTAGCGCTTTGAGTGATCTGAAAATAGCCATTGATCCGGCATCGAGAGGGAGATTTTGCGAGGGGTTTAGGGAGAGAGAAAGAAAGAGAGAGAGAGAGATGACACGTTTGGATTCTTTTCCGACGTGCCACTTCACTTTTTTTCCTTTTTTTTTTTGGAAACACTTTTTTTCCTTTTTTTTTTTTTAAGCATAAAGGAAAGAAATAAACAATTTAATTTTTTTTTTTTGGTAAAATTCACAAGGTGTCTCAGGGAATTGAACCCGGGTTCCCGAGAATTCTTCCCAAAGCTCACTTGACACTTGAGCTATTTCATTGGGTTAGAATTAAACAATTAAATTAAAAGTATACAATTAATTAATTGCGTTATTTTTAATGTTGCAAAAAGCACCTAGGCAGCTGAGTAATTCGAGTATATCATTTACATTTTTTTCACAGATTTAGGAGTTGTTAAATTGTTATAATCCTCAAACTAATCAAATGTATATGCATATGTAAAATGATTAGTTGAATATATGACTGGAGGAGTATAGAAGAGAAGCAGCCGAACATATAAAAGAAATCACTCGATCGAGTTGCGTGCCAACTCGATTGAGTTGGACACCGAATCAGTCAAATTAGGTGCCCAACTCGATGCCTAATTGGCCAGAAAATCGATCGGTTGATTACCTTGGTCTCGGGGTGATGCGTACACGGATTGCTTCCCGCAATAAGTGCACACTCAAGGAATCACTCAAGAACCTTTCGTGTCCAAAAGAGGATCTTACTTTGTAGACTCTTGAATTTTGAGATCCCAACTCTACAAATGTCTCACCAAACTAACAAATAATACTCTCAACCCTTAGATTATTAAGCAAGGCTAAGAATTAGAGTATTAGGAATCTAGCACTAGAATTAAGATACAAAAATAAAATTAGCTATATAATATGAGTAATAGTATTCTTTTTGGGTTTTTGGATATGTGTGTGAATATAAAGAACAAGATAAGGGGATAAACTAGCTTCTCACTAGCCTACCAAGATTGAATGCTTCTCACAAACAACCTAAACTTCAATGCACTTCTCATGCAAAGAAAAGAGAGAAATTTCACTCAAATTGATTGAATGCTTCTCACAAACAACCTAAACTTCAATGCACTTCTCATGCAAAGAAAAGAGAGAAATTTCACTCAAATTGAATTCTTACAAGGTGTTGTCAAACCATTGGGTTTATGGGGTATTTATAGGGGAAAATAAGGTATTAAATATTCTAGGTCACTAATTATCCCACCCAAAATAAAAAATTACAACTTTGTAAAAGTAATTCCCACCCAAAATTAAAAATACAACATTTTGCAAAAGTAATTTCCACCCAAATAAAATATACAATTCTTGCAAAGTAGTTTCCACCTAAAAAAAATACATCTTGCAAATAATTTCACACCGGGGAATTTGATCTGATATTGAAGTCTGAATTGTTTTCCTTGATTGAAATATTGTTACCGGGCGACTCGAGACTTTCAATGGATCATTTATTGGTTACATTTGGGTTGCATCACGGGGTGCCTAGCGCCTAGGCCGTTAGGCGGCCTCTTAAGTAGATTTTTACATCACTAGTCACTTTAAACGAACAGTGTACAAAGAAAGCTAATTAGTAAGTTATCTTCATTTCACTTGTTCGTTATCTTATCTAAAGAATAATAATGGAGCTACAAAAAACACAAAATGTTTTTTTTTTTTTTTTTGTTGTTGTTGTTGTTGTTGTTGTTGAAAACAAACAACGAACGTTAGGCACTGAATTTGGTGTCTAATAAAGGATACAAAATGAATTAACAAATAAAAGTAGGGGCAAAACATGAATAAAAAATCTACCCATAAAATGGTGTGGATGAACAGTGGTGTGCCATATTTGACACAACGTTATCTACAACAAATTGATATTGATATTTTGTCGTCTCGTTGGAGATGGCCTCCATTGGAGTTGAAAGATAACAAATTTGTTTGACAATTTGATATTTTGTCATCTCGTTGGAGATAGCCTCCATTGGAGTTGAAAGATAATAAATTTGTTTGACAATTTGATTATTTTGTCGTCTCGTTGGAGATGGCCTCCATTGGAGTTGAAAGATAACAAATTTGTTTGACAATTTGATATTTTATCGTCTCGTTGGAGATGGCCTTAGAAATTTGCAACAAATGTTTTAATGCCTAGTTAACATTTTTAAAACAAGAGATGAATTGTCTATGAAAGATCAAATTAATGGATATCTATAGAGAACAAAGCATGACTATAGACTTCCTTGTAAATGCTTTCCTTCAAATTGATTGAAGAATTCAAATCCATGATGTCTTCCTTGTAAATGTTTTCCTTCAAATTGATTGAAAATTTCAAATCCATAATGTGGTACGCATAATTTGGTATAAAAATTGATTAAATGACCGAACTGATAAAATTCGGTTAGTCAATGTCGATTACCCGAATTATATGTGTATATAATTCGAACCTATGCCCTTTGACATAAAGTTAGCTTTGATATCAAATTGAAGCATGTACTTCATCTCAACTAAAAGTCTGATAATTGAATTATACATTTATATTTATATTTATATATTATATATGCTCAACAGTAATGACTATTTTGTGGTGTGAAATTATAAATTTACAAATTTTATTTATAAATTTCAAAGGGTTTTTAATTTCAGTTCGATTAATAGTTAAAACATTTAAAAATTCAGTTAATTCTTCTTGATGAGCTGAATGTTTGAGGTTGAGAATATTGAATAGATAGTGTGTTTTAACTCAAAAAATTAACAACAAATAATAATAATAATAATAATAATAATAATAACAAACAAACAGCAACAACAACAATAAAAAAAAGTCATATTCAATTTAACCCTGATTATTGTATAATATACTCAAAATTGAACAATTACTCCACTCGTTTATAACTTATAATCCAAAAATTTCTTCTCGTAATATCTCACACTCTATAGTGTTCTTTTTTCTCCTCTATGACATTAATCAAAGTTCCCTTTTCTGTACTCTTTGAAAATACAAGCTATGGTGCTCTTTACACAGTAGTATAACTGGGGAACCCCCCACAGAAGCCTTAATTTAGACAACAGAATTAGGAATAGCAACGGGGCGGGTAGAGACGGGGAGTATACTCCCCATCCCTGTCCCCGCGGACCTTTCCACAACCTTTGGGACAATGGCAACTCAACTGATGAAACTATGTTACACTGGGGAGATGGCAGGAATACCTCAGGGCACGAAGCGTGGCAAGAGATTGTTTTAGGGCATCGTCTATCCTCGAACCGCCCTGGAACAAAGAATCATACAGCTCACAGACGAACTGCGACAACTGGCCCTCGTCGTCATCCCATAAGCAATTTGCTCGCCCCCCTCCGTTTCTCTCTGGATCGCTGTCTTCCCAGTCGCTAGCTGGACTGGAAGGCTCGGTGCCTTCTTCATCTTCTATTTCTTCTTCCCCAATCTCAAATTTTCCATTCTCTAATGCGTTGAATTCACCTGAACCGTGAAAGGTTGACAACTGCGTTTCATCAGGCTCGGTGGAAGGGCATATAATGGCTTTAGCACCCGAGTCTAGAAATGCCTTGATTAAAGCTCGTGTAGGGCCATATATACCCGTGAAGATTATAATTCTGTCCCTCCAAGCTCCAACCTGGAAATGAAAAAGGCATCGCATAGAAACAGTTGAGACACCGGTGATTTTTTCATAATTCGAATGAACTTTTCGGTTTCAGCAATTCATGGAAGAATGGATTGTGGTTAGAGTATGAATGCACCAGCAAAATGCAGTAGCATAGAACTATGTGACTAATAAGCATTGTATAACCTATGCATATATATATATAATGTATAACAAATATAGTATCAGATAACATACCATCCACCGAATGTCGTCTGGGGTTAAGTGTATCGAAGGGACTGTTCTACGAAACATGTATGCACCGATTTCTTGGTCATCTTCCATGACCTTCAGAAAACATCAGAGAAGTATTAACTTGCAAGCGGCTAAAAACAAATGACTTGCCCGAAAATAAAAGGTGGGTGTGTCAGCAAAGCATACTTGAGTTTGTCGCCCTATATAACGGTGAACAACGCCTCCAATTTGGAAGAATGGTCTAAATGAAACCAGATCCGCAACAGTTGAGATACCGTTGATGACTGATGCATACTTCCTCCTCCGACCTCGCAGCATTGACAACAAGCTAAATTTGACGCTCTTAAGAAATTTCTCCGCAAGCTCTCCTGGTTCGGCGACTACAAATACATCATTCTGCCAACTACAGCATAAAAATACAAAAGATTAGAGATGCAGTGGAAACTTCAAACAGGTAAACATTGATGGCAGCTCTAACCTCATTATGGAGCCAGACATGTCATTTTGCAGTGCCAAGTGCACAACTCCAACCTGGGGTGAATTCTGTAATTTTTCATACAAAGATCGGATGGGCATAGAAAAGTGTGGGCGTTTAGCAGGTGACTCGGGAGGCGATAAACCTGTTTTTGCAGACTGAAATTCATCCAAGCTTAAAGGCGGCACTAAATCAATTCTACCAGCCCTGTGATGCCCAAAATCAGGACTGTATACGAGAGGGCTTGATGGGAAGCTCCCAGTGAATAAAGGGGATGCAAAGGGTGTTGGGAAACTTGATCCAGTGGCTTTTACAATTCCTGATATACCATTAAAACTAGATAGCCTTATCCCATTCCTGTTACAAAACGACTCAAGCGAGCGAGCATGGTGAAATACTCTTCCAGAATCTGGGCTATTGGAAGCCTCCACAAGGAGGACACTCCGCCTCCAACCTAAGGAGGGGCTACTCTCATCTGAAACCATAAATATCAGAGGTGAGACAGTAAGTTCAAAAATTTATCTTATCAATAAAATCTAGAAAACTAATACGGAGTATTAGAAAAGGATCAAGCATATAGTACCACCTTTTGAATTCTTTTCTTTGTGGAGATGTTGAGACTTTGAACTATCAAATAGTTTCTCATCATGTGGGCTTGCTAACAATCTTTCAATGAGATTTTTAAAAACAGCAGATGTATTGCGGATGTAATCATCTGTTGCAGCCTCCAACTTCAACCAAACCGCAGGATCTGTCTCATCAAGCTCCATATCGCAACGTTCATCAACTGCAGAAGAAGAATATTTAGTCTGCTAGGCATAATATGGTGATGCCAGCAATACTCAAAAGTCACCAGCTGCTGGTATCTTTAATAACTGCCAAATTTTCAAGACGTAATTGCCAAAGCAAAACTGCCTTTAACATAAAGTTCAGTGAAAATAAAACTATTAATTTTACCTGGATTGAAACGAAAATAATGCACATCAGGAAGAAAAGGAAGCAGTGTACTCAATGCTTCATCCACCCGATCAACAGAGCATGCACTCTCAATCAACACTTGACCAGTATCCAGATATCGCCATCCACCTTTCCTAACCTAATATAGCAGGAAGATAGATGCAAAGTACAAACAAATAAATGTAGATTTAAAGTAGAAAGGCAATATCAACAACTAGTACTATATTCAACCAAAGTACCACCAATAACAGCAAGTAAGCCCTAGCCTGGTCCATAAAACCACATGAGTAGTTATACAAGTCTAAGAATCGAAGTGCAAATACAAGGAAAAGCATTAAACAAAGAACTGGACAATCTGTACTGCATTTGCAGCAAACTTTTAGGACTGAGCCTATATTGGAAACAAAAATTTATCATGACTCACTAAATTCACTCCACTATGTTCAAAATGCTCAAATTGATATGTACTCGTATCTCTTTTATTACTCACAACTTATGACCAGAAACATGCTCAGAAGTTCCATAAAAATTCCCTAGAAAGGGAGAGATAGAAAGCAGATTTAAGACCTTAAAAGGGGGGTCTCGTATGTAACCAAATACCTTTGTCGGAACAGAACCACATCCAATTGAAACTAAGCAGTCAATTCTTGAGTCTGGCCATAATAGTTGTGCTTCTCGCATGGCAAAAACAGTAGGATTATTTGCTACAATAGCACCATCTTGCCAGCGATATACACCTGCAGAAATTAATATTTAAAGAAGAAACAGTGTGTAAAATAGCAGAAGATGCTCAACAAAAACCTTAATAAATAACCAACTTCAGGAGAAAGAGAAGGTGTCCAATTTTATGCTAACATAAGAAGGTACCATCAGAGAAATCATCAAGATAATATGGTGCAGCAGATGATGCACGTATGGCTTGCCAAACATGATGCTTGCAGCTTCCAATAAAGGCATTACGCTTAAATCCAACTTGAGCACCAGTAGTTGCTGCTCCCACACCCCCTATTGCCGGCTCTGGCGTACCAGGAGGGTACTGCAATCAAAATGAGGAAATTTCATAAAATGCTCCATAACTGACTTTTGGATCATTAGGTCATATGCTAATTCATATTAGACCTGATAATTTCGGAATATGAAGGGTTGAGCTGGTGACACGCTGACCAGAGTTGACACTACAAAAACTTTAGGAATTCCTTTAACTGCTGACTCTATAAGAAGATCTCCATCCTCATCAGTGCATATCTCCCTCAACAATCTCTCAAACTGATCAGCACTGTGCTGGAAGAAGATAACATGTTATCCAAATTTCATCCAAAAATAATTTAATAGCCATTTCTTACTTCTTAGCAAAACTTCCCCATGAAATAACAAATTCCAAAATCATTTTGAATTTTTCTTTTAAAAATAAAATTTCAAAACATTATCAAACACATAAAAACACATTCAAAGAATTCTATTTCTTTAGCGTGAAAATATCAGGCACCCTGATAACTTTTGTTTATTTTTTAAATATTAAGCATGCTAAAGAAGTAAGAGCCAATTAAAATTGCAATTGCAATCAAAATAAAAGAAAGCAAATAATTACACTAAATGCCATTACATACTTTAGATCCATGTACAACAACTCGGAAACTCTGAGATGAGCTCTTGTAGAGTTGATCCAGCTTTTCTCTCCAAGATGCTGCTTCATTGTCCTTTGGAACAGGTTCAGCAAATACGAGCTTTCCTGCAAAGAGCATCACAAAGGGGATGTATGGAGGAAAGATGGTTATGGAATGTCCATGATAAAACAAACAAAAACACTGAAGAGGCAAGAATTAAGTTTGTTGCAGAGAAAACACACCAAGATCCTTGTATATTTCTTCACATTTTTCCAAAGACATCAGCTTGATTCCAAGAGCGACTGCAAGCATGCCACCAGTTGATGTGCCACAAATAAGGTCAAAGAGCTCATGTATCCGTTTCCCAGTACCTTTCTCAATTTCCTTAAGAATTCTTACAGTTGCCAGACCTTTCATTCCACCACCATCCATTGAAAGTATGCGTAACCCCTGCTTGGGCACCTGTCTGACTCGAATAGCACGTCGTAGAACCTCATTCTCCCCTAATGTGGCAAAAAGTAAGTCCCACAAGATCCAAAATAAGATGCCAAATATAACAAGCTATTGTCTCCAGAAAATCAACCTAGAATTGCTAGAGCTCGAGCTGCAGCCTTGCTCACGCGTGGCTCGGATGAAGAAGTCAGGCGTAAAAGAAGTTCCCTTAAGCTTTCCGATGTAATAAGAACACCCCGGTTTTCTGAGCAGAAAGCTAAATTTCCAACTGCAAATAAAGCTAACCTTTGTACCTAACCAACAATAACAAATTTTTAAGATAAAAGGCAAAAAAGTAGGATTTTCAAAAAGATAAAATATCTGTATGTCTATTTGAATGAAACAGCAAAAACAACAATCATTAAGGCTTGCCTCAGGATTTTTGTGAGCACATAATAATTTCAATGACTTAAATACATCCTTGGTCAGCATTTTTTGAGAGACAGTATCAGAGGCAAAAGCCAACTTTGCTAATACTTGCAAAACAGATATAACTTCCTCAGGTCTAGAAGATCTAAGTACTCTTTCTATAGGTTGCATGATATCAGATTTCATTAACTGCATTGCAACAGACACATCTGAGGCAAGAGATGTAAGAGCAGAGCAAGCCTGTTCTACCTGAAAAAAATGATAATCAATTATACCTCAAATCTGAAGAAACTAAAACAAAAAGCACTCCTACAATTCAAGCTACCATACCACGTGCTGATTCTCACTAGTTATCATACTTATGAGCTGCCTTACAGCATTCTCATCTTTTCCAACAACTATACGATTTCCATCATCTTGAATTATCTTTGCCAGGGCAGATGCTAGCAGAGGATGGTGACAAGAAGAAAAGCGGAATATGAGAGAGAAAAAGGCACTGAGTTTATGTCGAGAAGCAACGAAGTAAGAAGTATTTTCCATCTGCAATGAATTCAAAAAAATTATATTGCCAGTTCATAAAGCCAAACCGATTAAGGGAAACGAGGGGGAAAATAAAAATAATAAACGGACTTCAGAAAGAATGATTTTTACCTCTATCTGCACATTAACTGATCTTAAATGGTCATCTGCCACAATCCTAATATTGGCAAGAGATAAGTGGCGTAATTTGTGCAATGGTAATATATCAGGAAGAAATTCTAGGGGATTACCAAATAGCCTCAGAACACGTAACTCAGTCATTGCCCTATCATTGAGCCAAAGAAAAAACAATAAACCTCAATAACAAATTGATATAAAGTCTATCAGATAAGTGAATGGAAGGTATTAAAAAAGTTGACAGAAAGACCTGAAATCAAGAAGCGGCCTAACCAACTTGTTGTGTTCAAGTGACAATTCAACTAGTCCAACACACTGTCTCAACTCAACTATTCAGAATTTCAAAGCACAAGAAGAAATGGCATTAGTGGAAAAACAATGAATAGGTTAGGTCATTCACATTATTATAGATTTATAGAAGAACTAAAAATTTGTCTTTTCTTTTATTTCAGTGCTTAATACAAACATAATGTATGTGTGCTTGCGATGAAGCAGTTCACACAGCTATATGTGTCCAAATCTATTACTACCCAATGCAGTTCCAAGCTTACCAGGGACAGAGACCAACATGTTGCTGTCAGCAGCTAGAACCTTCAAGTTCTTCAGCTCACCAAGCTCAGGAGGCAGAGTTGCAAGCTTGTTGTTGTCAAGGTAAAGCTTTTCAAGAAGAGGCAATTGGCTTATCTCTACAGGCAACCCCTGCAGATGGTATAGTATGGTATAAAAGACTGTCTGATCTAATCAAACTAAATCCAGAGGCAAAATCCTTCAGGTTAAGAAATAGACTGATCATTGGATCTTTAAAATTCGTACTACATAGTAATGATACAGTAGCATCAGGTTTCTACTGTATGTCTCATGAAATTCTCCTCATTGCCAAACTTTGGAAACTAATATAGCATATTAGCATTACCTATTTAATTGCATTTCCTTTACTCTGACATTATACCATGAAAAGAATAAATTAACCTGAAGGTAAAAGGAACTCACTGTTAGTCCAAGACCGGCGAGGCTAACAACAGTGACACTCCTCCAATGCTCAGCACAACAGCCCAATAGAGCTTCCCCATCAGCACCCGACCCGACTCCATTAGAGAAATTGGATCTCATCAACTTCAAGAGCACGCCCATTCCATCACCCTGCTGGCCGGAACCGCCAGCCCTCCCCATTATCACCCCTTGCAACGGCTCTATCCTCTTCATCACCCTCATCTCCACCCCCACCTCCTCGCCCCTCGCCGTCAATTCCACCTCCACAGTATCCTGCGGCGACGGCAGCGCCACCATCACCTGCGACTGAAGCTTCAGCGCCACCTGATCCTCATCATCGCCGGCATTCCAATCCAGCTCAATCCTGAACCCTAACTGCTGCCCATCCTGAAACGCCGCCGTCGGCGATGCGGCGGCGAACGGCGATGCCGCCGCCGAGGACGATCGCGATGACGTCGGCGTGGCGTCATCGAGGAAATCGTCGGCGCCGTAGCTCAGGGTCAGGTGAAAGACGTCCGATGGACGCTTCCACCCTAAACCCCATGACATTGCGGAATTACGACCTTATCTCCCTACAGATACTCAAGTGGCCGCAATCGGATCAATGGATATTGCACATTGCGAACCGGATCCGCGGATTTTACGGAGAACAAGACAACAAGTGTCTGATCGATATTAGTGTATGTATAATATATAACAGTACAGACAAATCTGGAGAAGTCGAGAGAAAATCTCTCTCTCTCTCTCTCTTTTTCTCTCTCTACTGCGTTGAGTCCATTTTTCCGTTTTTGTTTTCTCCGCAGGAACGGAACGGACCGGACGGTTTCTGATTGCAATGGACGCCGGTCGGTCTGTAAGAAAAATTTGACGACGATGTCGTATTTGACTTCTACTCCAACTTTACGACGTCGTTTGAACCACGGAGCTTTCACTTGAAAATGACTTTTCGACGTTTCCAAAATCTGACAAAGTCAATTTTTTTAACTGTCTTTCCTTTAGGATAGTACTGATAGCTAGGATGATTATCACCTAGGGATGTCAACGGGGCGGGGTGAAGGCGGGGGACATACCACCCATCCTCGCCCCCGACTTCCTTCCCCATTTCCCGTCCCCGTCCCCATTTTCGCCGGAGAAGAGAAAAATTCTTCATCCCCATCTCCACGGGGATTATTCGGGGAGGGGAAATCCCCACCCCGTTAATAAGTCATAAAAATATTTAAAAATTAAAAACATTAAAAATATTTAAATAAATAACGCATATATATTCATCTCTAACTTAAAGTAGTATTCAATATTTTACAATTAAACATGTTACCTAAATATACATTTCATGACAAACAATGAGAAATATGCTTCTAAAATTATACTTGGTATATATTATATACAAAGTAATACATGTGTGTGTTGTGTGACTATACGTATATATATTTCGGGGACGGGGCGGGGCGGGGAGAGTACTCCCCATCCCCGCCCCCGTCCCCGGCGGGGAATTTAAAATTGCCCCCATCCCCATCCTCGATCCCCTATTTTTGTCCTCATCCCCATCTCAGTAGGGGCAGGGAATCGGGTTCCCCGTCGGGTACGGGTACAATTGATATCCCTATTATCATCCCATCAGATTTAAGATTGTTTTTTAAGTTGTGAAAAAATATCAGTTTTAGTCCCTCAACTATAATATATGTATCAATTTTGGTCCTTGACTATTAAAATTTTCAAATTAGGTGCATGACTATTCATTTTGTATCACATTTGGTCCAGCCGTTAAATTTTCCGGCCAAATTTCCGGCGAAGTCACCGGTGACCGACTAATTTATTTAATTTTTATTTTAAAAATTATTTTAATACTCCGTAACTTTTAAATAAAAAAAAAACTTAAAAATAAAAAATAATAATAATAAAATAGAAAACGCCGGTCACCCCCGATGACTTCGCTGGAAATTTGGCCGAAAAATTTAACGGCAGGACCAAATGTGATACAAAATGAATAGTCATGCACCTAATTTGAAAATGTTAATAGTCAAGGACCAAAAGTGATACAAATTGAATATTCATGGACCTAATTTGAAATTTTTAATAGTCAAGGATCAAAATTGATACATGTATTATAGTTGAGGGACTAAAAATGATATTTTCTCTTTTAAGTTTAACAGAATACAATTTCTAGTTATATTGTCATTACACCATCAACAAAGTCAATGCCAAACACTATAGTTTGGGGGAATTGGAAACAATTTGTAATTCTACTAATTTACAAATAAGTTTTAATAATTTGTAATTAATTAAATATTACCTTTCTTTGTCATTGTACATTTTTTTAAAACTATATTACATGATTCTATTTTTTTTATTACATGTATTCCTATTCTATCATGAACAATATGTAATATTTATATCGTCAAATATTTATATTTATTATATATAACCGTGTATCGCACGGGACAATATCTAGTTTAGTATACTAGTTTATATATTAGTTGTGTGATTCACGGATAAAAAATTTTAATTATATATTTAAATAATAAAATTAAATATGAAATTATAATCAATTCTAGGCTTTGTCAGGCACATCTAATTAAATAGTTAGTTGAAAGCTGAAAAGTTAGTAGCTAATAAGCTAAATGATTGGAATTAAAGTCTTTGGTAAAATTAGCTGTTAAATAAGAGGATAAGTGTAAAAATACATAAAAGGGCATTTTATATATATTACTATGATTAAAAAAAAAAAAGGAGATTGATTACCTTGGATGATTACAATGCAATGGTGGTGAGTGTTATTTGTCTCTCACATTGATAAACACCTACGACAAATAATTGGGGAGAGAAGAATGTTTAGAAAAAATACACGATAAATACTGAGAGGATAAGAGTTTTTTTTTTTTTTTTTTTTTACGTAGATATTAGGAAAATTTAGATATTAGGAAAAAAATTTAGATATTATGAAAAAAATTACTGTAGATATTAGGAAAGAATAGATTCTTTATTGGCTGTTATATTACTTATATATATATATATATATATATATATATATATATACTAGTCTTTTCTATGTGCAATGCGCAAAAATATATGTCTAATATTTATATTTTAAAAAATAACTAACAAATTCTTATTAATTGCTCCGTAAAATCTAAATGAAAAAAATATAAATATGGCAAATAAAAACAGAGACAAATAGGAAAAAAACTACATCAAATATGGCGTAAATGAACAATGCAATGCTATATATGGTGCTGCAATGGTTATCAACGGCAAAAATATATGCCACGATACCGTCTTCGTTGCAGCTTTACCGTGTCAAAACTTACACCAAATTGTCGATTTGCCGTCTTAGTTCGAGATGGTCTTATGGTGACATTTGCATACTCAATACATATACCACATTAAGGGTATGTTTGGTTCATGAGTTTAGCTATCAGGAATAAGAATCAAAGTTATTGTTATTGTTTAATTAACAAGTTTTTAGAACACTATTATGAAATTTGATTACCCCTTCATTAGAAAACTCATTCCCTAATATAATAAAATAAGGGTTCCATTCCATTATTCGCTCTCCTAATTGGTAATTTGATTTTTAAGTCTGGGTTAGTGCTTTTAGTTTTTGTTTTATTTTATTTTTGTTCATATTGGTGTTTTGGATGTCTTTATATTAGAATAAATTGTCTTGGTTTTTTGTTCTTGTATTTTAAAAACATTTATTCCCATGGTTCATACATAACCAAACAGTAATATTGATAATCATTCAAACTTTACCCTACTACCAAACATGTAAAATACTTTCACCAAAACACATTACTATTATCAAATACGGAGTATTTGATTCCTACTCCCATTTCGATTCTCATGTGCGAACCAAACACACCCTAAGTGTAGCCAACAAGGAAATCATTTGTGGAAATTCACACATCTAAACTTGTTCAATTTTCAAATGTTAGTTGTAACGTAACATAAACTTAAAATGCCATCATCACTAGGTATAAGACTTCTAGATTGTTGGATCAAGAACACTTAGGAACACTTCTTCACTAGAGGAGTTTGTTGGAACATCTCTTGAAACATAGTATAACATTGTAAAATCAGATAAATACTTTCAGATATGTAATAATTATGTTTTTCTATAAGTATGATATTGAGTATTGACTCTCTTATTTGAAACAATAGAGTCGAACAGTACAAAACTACAAATATACGATTTTTGGGGTGATAGAAAATATAATATATTTATATTGCTTATATCCAAATTTATCTCTAGAATGTTCATAAAATATGAATGTATATTACGCATTCAATGCTAAGTGTTGTAGACATGAAGCAATAATAAATCAAGAAGGTTATCTTTCATCATCTTTCAGACACAGGGTCACATTCATTTATAGTCAATTGATAGAAAGTTATGGCAGTTTCAATTCCCATTCATAAAGTGGCTATGAAAGTACAATATCCAAATAATAAGCAAGATTTCAAAGCATGCAAAGTGCAAACTAGTTTATTACTAAATTTACAGAGACATTTTGGTTGAACTTTTGCAGTGCATGCCTAAGTCTTACTATGACATCTTCCATTTTGATCCTCTCCTCTGCAACATCAGATGTGCATTCCATAGCTAATCCCATCACCATCAAGAAACACTCCTCTATTTCTTGCCCAACACCTTCTTCTCTTGTCACTAAATTGGAGTCAACAATTTGCATTATTTCATCAGGCAATGAATCAGACACCCATCTCCTCATGGTGAAGTCTCCTTGGAAGATCTCATCTGTGGGTTTTTTTCTTGTGAACACTTCCATTAGTAAAATCCCATAACTGTATACATCTCCCATGGTGGATACTATTCCTGCAGAACCATACTCTGCAATTGTGCAAAAAATATGAACAATTATTACTGAGTTTATTACCGAAATGGTCCCTCGACTATTGTAAAATTACTAATTTGGTCCTCAACAATTTTTCTTGTCCAATTAAGTCATCGACTTTGAAAAATTGAACCAATTTGATCTCCAGTTTATTTTGGTGTTAAACAACCGTCAAATAAGGACCATATTAGTAATTTTGCTATAGTCCAAGGACCATTTCGGTAATTAATTTTTGACTGAAATGGTCCCTTGACTATAATGAAATTACCAATTTGGTCCCGATTTAATGGATATCAAACGGTAAAATAAACAGATGACCAAAATGGTTAAAATTTTCAAAGTTGAGGACTTAATTGGGCAAGAAAAATTGTCGAGTACCAAATTGGTAATTTTGCAATAATCGAGGAACCATTTCGATAATAAACTCATTACTACTGTATATATCCTAAATTACAAATTACAAATTAAATTAGAGAGTGATCTAAGTTCACCTGGAGCCATGTATCCAACTGTGCCCATGGTTTTTGTCTGTTGAGTGGCCTTATCTCTGTCTAGTAGCTTAGCTATACCAAAATCACCAACATGAACAACCATGTTTTCATCTAAAAGAATGTTGCCAGGCTTCAAATCACAATGAACCACTGGAAAAGAATGTCCGTGATGCAAATACTCGAGTGCATTCGCAATATCCATCATTATTCCCAGCCTTTGATATATATCTAGGAAATAATTGTGTGAATATAGCCATTTATCTAGACTCCCATTGGGCATATACTCCAAAATCAGAGCTTTGAAGTCAAGATTAGAACAACTGGTTATTACTTTGACAAGATTTCTGTGTCGAATATTCCTTAGCACTTGACACTCTACTTCAAAGCTTTTGATTGAATCTTGCACATCCAAATTGAAGACTTTTACAACAAGAACCAACCCAGCAGCAAAAGTGCCCTTGAACACTGAGCTAAATGTCCCCTTGCCTATCAAATTGCTCTCATCAAAATCTTCTGTAGCACCAAGAATTTCATAGTATGAAATCCTCTTGAGGGTAACATCATCAACTACATTTTCAACACGAGGCGCCCTTCGTTTATTTCTCTTCCGAAACGTAAGCAACAAAACCAGTAGAACAACAACAACAACAACAACCACAGATACAAGAGATGGCAGAACATACTTGCGAAATATGGTAGTGTTTCTTCGTTTTTCTTTACCTTCTTTGCATTCCATGACATGGAACCGAGAAGCTCCGCATAGTTTCTTGTTACCCATGAATGATTCGGTGCTAAATTTTGCAAAAGGTCCACCATTTGGAATTTTACCACTCAGATCATTGAAAGACAGGTTTAGATACACTAGATCTTTGAGCTTCTCCATCGACTTTGGAATACCACCAGAGAGGCTGTTATTAGATAAATCTAATGCTTGCAAGCTTATGAGACTATCAAATGATTGGGGAATAGGACCATGAAGCCTATTTGATGATAGAGAGAGATTAAGCAAATTCTGAAGTTGCCCAATGGTGTTAGGAATTTCTCCAGAAAATTGGTTGCCTGAGAGATTGAGGTATACCAAGTTATGCATACTTCCAATTTCATAAGGCAAGGTACCACTGAGTAAATTGGAGGATAAGTCCATCTCTAAGACATCCTTGTTATTCCAGAAGTCAAGTGGTATACTAGATGTAAAAAAGTTGGAACCTAGATATATTTTTCTCAAAGAATATAGATTTCCAAAACAACTTGGTATTTTCCCTGAGAGCTTATTGTCTCTAAGAGCCAATTCAAATAAGTCCTTCAAATAACACATGGTGTTTGGTATTGATCCCTCAATTTCAGTATTGGATATGTATAAACCTTGTAACCGCAACAAACATCGTCCTATTGATTCAGGAAAAGGACCTGAGAGCTTGTTGTCACTCAATTCCAAAACAAGCAAGTTGATAAAGTTACAAATTCCACTTGGAATGTTGCCTTTCAAGTGACAATCAGCAGCAACTAAGAATTCCAAAGGCAAAGATTTATTGCCTAAATCTAACAAGTTAGGTAGAACTGTGTTGAATGGATTGCCACTCAAACTAACAGTTCTCAAATTCTTGCATTTCAACAATGAAGTGAGTAGGCTTAGCTCATTAGATGATGGCTCATTTGTGAATTGGTTGTATTGTATGTGAAAGTGTTCAAGTTTTTGTAAATTTTCAATCTCCAAAGGTACATGACCGCTAAACATGTTATTCCCAAGCTCAAGTTCTGTGAGTTGGGAGGCATTTGATATGGAGCTGGGAATGGTTCCAGTGAATTGGTTTGCATCCATCAAAAGTGATTCAAGACTTGGGGATATCCAATGTCTTAGAGCTAGTTCAAGATTGCCATAAAGGTTATTTGATGTTAGCTCAATCGTTTGTAATGTAGAGATGTTGAAAATGGTGGATGGTATTTCACCACTAAAATTATTATTGCGAAGTGACAATCCTTCGAGTCTTGAAAGCTTTCCTAGCTCTAGAGGAACATTACCTTGCAAATTGTTGTCTCCAACAACAAAATCTTCCAAAGTCGATATATTGCCAATTGATGAGGGTATCATACCAGTCAAGTGGTTTTGGAAAACTATGAACCTTCGAAGGATGGACAACTCCCCAATTTCATTTGGTATAATTCCTGTACAATTATGTAAAAGTTTATGAGCCAATCTAAATTTACATCTTTAAACTTCTTTGGGCTAGTCTTTTAAAGTGGGTTGCTTTCAACCCGCTTCGATATATTTGGAATTGAATGATACATTATTTCTATGCATAAGGTACATTATTTTCAATAAAAGGTACATTATTTTGATGAATATGATACATTATTTTTATACGTAATGTTCTTTATTGAATGTGTACAAAATAGTATGAAAACACTTGACTTTTAATAGTCCTCGACTTTTAATTTGGACAATTTTAACACTTGACTATTAAAATCTTTTCAATGTTGGTCATTCTGTCAGAAACTAGTTAAGTGGACGTCAATTTGAGGGGTAAAAGTGTCTTTTGACCTACTGGGTGTATAATTCCTCTTTGTACCCTTCTGTACATGTGAAGTAAATAAAAATCCCTAACACAATGATGTAATCCTCCTCAAATTTCTCCAGGCTCGCGATTTCAAGGTAAAGGACTCCTTCGCCATGCTCAAAAGCGTTGTCGCATGGCGCAAGTAGCAATTCAAATTTGACGACTTCTTAGAAGAAGCGGAGTTGGGACAAGGCCTAGACAACGTTGTATACATGCACGGAGTGGACAAAGAAGGCCACCCAATCTGCTACAATGTGTTCACAGAGTTTCAGGACAAAGAATTGTACTAAAGCATCTTTCTTAACAAGGAGAAACTCAACAATTTCCTGCGATGGAGGATTCAATTCATGGAGAAATCCATCAGGAATCTTGATTTCACCCCTGAAGAAATCAACGCCTTTGTTCAGGTGATTGATCTTATTAGGACTCTCTGAGTTTGAGTCACGTTAGGACTAGCTATTCTACTCTACCTGAGACTCCCCTTGTATATATATCTCCTATTCCTCATCATTGTAATTGTTCAATTGAATCAATACAATATTCAGTTCTCATCTAGTATCAGCTAGCCTAGGTTTATTTTCCAATGGCTGACGGCTCTGTTAATTATTCCGAACGGACCGTTTCTGATGCAGCTATTTCTTCTGCGGTTTCTTCAGCAGCCGCTTCTCTGTCTGCTACGCATCACTATGTTAGCATTAAGCTAACGAACAAGAATTTCTTGTTTTGGAGGACGCAGGTTATTCCGTTTCTTCGTGGGCATGACCTCATGGGTTTCGTTGATGGCACGAACTCTTGCCCTAATCGTTTTCTTCCCGTTTCTGAAGGCTCCTCCGCTGCTGCTGCTCTACCCAACCCGCTGCATGCTCCATGGGTGCGCCAAGATCAGGCGGTCCTTAGCATGTTAATCTCTTCACTTTCGTCGGAAGTCATGTACCTCGCAATTAGTTGCACTACGTCGCGTGATCTCTGGTTGGCGCTTGAGCAGGCTCTCGCCTCTTCTAGTCAAGCTCGGATTATGCATATTTTTGTTGGCCAGCGTGGTAGTGGAGGTCGGTCGCGGTCTTGGCGAGGCGGATCGAATCGTCGCGGTGGGACTTCGTCGCGTGGCGGTGCTGCTTTCGCCGACCAGCAGCAGCAGCAGGGCGGTGGTGTGCAGCGTGGGCGTGGCTCGCATGGTGGTGGCAGGTCACGTGGGCGACGTGGTGGTAATTGGCAGCCTCAATGCCAATTATGTGGCAATTATGGCCATCTTGCACCAGCCTGCTTTTCTTTAATTGGCCGTGGACTCCAAGCTCATTTAACATATGCTGAGGATGCGCCGAATCTTGTGTCTGACTCGCATCTTTGGATTCCAGACACTGGGGCGACAAATCACGCGACCCCTGATATTGCTGCGCTCTCTACATCTGAAGAGTACACTGGTGGTGATGCTCTTCGAGTTGGTGATGGTACAGGTTTGCTTATTAGTCATACTGGTCATGCTTCTTTTTCTACCCCGTCTAAAGTATTTAGGATATCTGATATTTTACATGTTCCTGGTTTGTCTTCCTCTCTTTTATCTGTGCAACGCTTTGCAAAAGATAATAAAGTCTTTTTTGAGTTTCATCCATCCTTTTTTGTTGTGAAGGATATAGCAACCAAGGCAATTCTTCTTCGCGGCAATAGTTGCGGTGGTCTCTACACGCTGCCCATTTAGAAAAACAGTCCACGTGCGTTTATCTCGTCCCGTGCTTCCTCTTCTGTATGGCATGATCGTTTGGGACATCCTCATCAACGAGTCTTAGATCGTATTCTTCCTTTTTGTTCTGTTAGTGGTTCTAGTCGCAATAATCGTTGTACTTCTTCTTTGTGTTCTGCGTGTCAATTGGGCAAGTCTACTCGTTTCCCTTTGCCACGTGTAGACTCTGTTAGTTTGAATATTCTTGATTTGATTTATACTGATATTTGGGGACCAGCTCCTGTTTTGTCTTTTTCTGGTTATCGTTATTTTGTTCTTTTTGTTGATGATCATTCTCGTTACACGTGGTATTATCCTATGAAATTGAAGTCTGACTTGTATGCCATTTTTGACAAGTTTCGTGCCTTAGTTGAACGGTCATTTAATCGCAAAATTAAGGCTATTCAGTCTGACTTAGGAGCTGAATACAAAAAGTTACATACTGTTCTTCTTCAGTTAGGGATTAATCATAGACAATCCTGTGCCTACACTCATGAACAGAATGGTCGTGTTGAGAGGAAGCACAGGCATATTGTCGAAACTGGTCTTACTTTTATGGCTCGTGCGTCTGTTCCATCTCGTTTTTGGGACTTTGCTTTTGAAACTGCTGTTTACTTGATTAATAGAATGCCATCTAGTGTTTTGCAGAATTCCAGTCCTCATTTATTGTTGCATAAATCTTCTCCCTCATACTCTTTTCTTCGTGTGTTTGGTTGTCTTTGTTATCCTCACTTGCGTCCTTATAATCGTCACAAAATGTCATATTGGTCATCTCCTTGTGTCTTCTTAGGTTATCCTGAGTCTTTTAGGGGTACAGATGCATGGACTTAACGACTAATAAGATTTATATCTGCAGACATGTACACNACACAATGCATTTTTGAATGGTGATTTGGCTGAGACTGTTTATATGCGTCAACCACCCGGGTATGCTGATGCTCAATTGCCTGATCACGTTTGTCTGTTGAAGCGTTCCTTATATGGCTTAAAGCAAGCTCCACGAGCTTGGTTTAATCGGCTGCATACTTTTTTACTCTCTATTGGGTTTATAGCTTCAAAGACTGATGTGTCATTATTCTATTACTCTCGTGGTTCTGCATGTGTGTATCTTTTAGTATATGTTGATGACATTTTGGTAATGGGGACTGATGAGCTACTAGTGTCTGATTTACTCTCTAAACTGTCTACTGCTTTCAAAATTAGAGATCTTGGTGAACCTGGTTTCTTTCTTGGAATTGAGCTAGTCAAAACTAGCAATGGTGTTATTCTTTCTCAGCAGCGGTACATGTCAGACATCTTGAAACGGGCTGGAATGACTGATTGTAAACCTCTCGCAACTCCTATTTCTGCATCGAAAACTCCATTGCTTAATTCAGATTCATATGAAGATCCAACGAAATACAGGAGTTTGGCTGGTGCTCTCCAGTATCTCACAATTACACGGCCAGACTTATCCTTTGCGGTCAATCAATTGTGTCAACATATGCATGCTCCAACATTGTCTCACTGGGAGCAGCTAAAACGAGTGCTCAGGTATGTCAAAGGCACCCTCTCATTCGGCTTGCGTATAACTCAGTCAAATTCTAGAGAGCTTCATGCTTTCTCTAATTCTGACTGGGCTGGTTGTCCTGAGGACCGTAAATCTACTAGTGGGTATGCAGTGTTTCTTGGCACCAATCTTATCTCTTGGGTGTGCAAGAAACAGAAGACAGTTGCAAGATCATCTACAGAAGCTGAGTATAAAGCCTTGGCTGATGTTTGTGTTGAGGTAATATGGATCATGTCCTTGCTGCGTGAGATCAAAATTGATGGCATCCCTACTCCCAAATTATGGTGTGACAATCTTGGTGCTACTTATATGTGTGCGAATCCAATTTTTCATGCAAGAACTAAGCACGTGGAGATTGACTACCACTTTGTTAGAGATAGGGTTGCCAATGGAGATATTCAGGTTAACTTTATTTCCACAAAAGATCAATTAGCTGATATCTTTACAAAAGCTTTGCCTAGTCCTAGATTTTCTTTTCTTAGGGACAAGCTTCAGGTTAGTAGTTTACCCTGCGCTTGAGGGGGAGTATTATGACTCTCTGAGTTTGAGTCACGTTAGGACTAGCTATTCTACTTTACCTGAGACTCCCCTTGTATATATATCTCATATTCCTCATCATTGTAATTGTTCAATTGAATCAATACAATATTCAGTTCTCATCGATCTCAATAACTCTCCAGAACTTTTCTTCTTCAAGAAAGACTTTTGACAGGCCACCAACCGGGCCCTTCAGCTGCTCTAAGACAATTATCCTGAATTTGTTGCCAAACAGGTATATTCGCATGATTCGTTATTTGACCAGAATCTGTGGCGTATAGAGTTTAGGGATTTTGATTTATTTCACGTATACAGAGGGAAACGAAGAGGAATTATACACTTAGTACTTGAAAGGACGTTTTTACCCCTCAAATTGACGTCCACTTAACCAACTTCTAACGGAATGACTAACATTAAAAATATTTGGAATAAGGTTCAAATTGGCCACTAAACGTAACCTGAAAGTGCAATTAGGTCACTGAACGAAAAAAAATGTGCAATTAGGCCACTGAACACTCCAAATGCATGCAATTTCACCTGATAGCAAGTTACCTTCCATTTCATCAGGTTGCCTGCTTACATGGATGGTGAGTTGACATTTTAAAATATTTTTTAATAATAAATTTTAAAATTAAAAAGTAAAAATTAATTAAAAATATTAATTTTAAAATATTTTTTAATAATAAATTTTAAAATTAAAAAGTAGAAATTAATTAAAAATCCAAACACGGGAAATAAAAATATTTTTTAAAAAATTGACTCATTTTCCAGAAGTCATTTTTCTTGCTTTCCAAATGGACCCTAAATCAATAACTTTATATATGTATAGATTTTTAATATTTTTTAAAAATATTAGTATGGATCTAGTTTAAAATATCTATTTTTAATTATATATTTTTATGCATTAATTTTATTTTTACAAAAAGAAATAAAATAAATTTTTGTTGAAAAAAAAGTTATAAGGAAAAAAAAAAGGTATACATATTTTTTAAATTTTTTTTTAGAAAGTCAGGGTCTGCTTCTTACCATAGAAGACAACTGGAACGTAACCCAAGTCGCCTTTTCACCGGATGGAAAATAAGTGCATGTTTTGTTGGATGGAAAAAGTTTTTCAAGGAATTTTTTTTTTTAAATTTGAGAAAAATATTTTTCTTCCATCTTGTTTATGGAAAACCTTTTTCACCAGAAAATAATTTCCTTAATTTTGAGAATTTTTTTTTTTCTTCCGGGGGATTGTGGTATTTTGTTTTTTCATGGAAGTTGGAAAAAAGTATCACATGGACAATTTTAGACTTATTACTTTTATTATCATTATTATTGTGTAGCAACATTTTAATTTTTATACTCATTATTTCTTACCATTTCAATTGGGTGTTTCACTGCTCCAACCATTACGTTAGAAATTTCAACTCGATGCTAGTTATTTTATGAGATTACGTATATATGTACAGTTGCAATAAATTTTATGAAGTTACCTGTCAAGTTCATTCCTACAAGATAAAGCTCCTGAAGAGATGATATGTTGCAGATTTGAGCAGGGAATCTTCCGGAGAGTTGATTGCCAGACAAGGAAAGTGCTTTAAGTCTCCGACAAGTAGATAGAGCTTGAGGGATCTCTCCATGAATACGGTTTGTAGCGATATTCAGGTTCACCACATCCGGAAGGAGATAACAGGGGTCATTTGGAAGAATTCCAGAGATTTCATTATCCGCAATGTTGAGTACTAGTAAAGATGAAATATTGAAAATTGTCCAAGGCAAATCTCCTGTATTGAAGGACACTATATAAGTAGTGGCATTTTAATTTAATTTATTATATTGATCCAAGAATAGATATGAAAGGCATTAGTCGTATGTTACAATATAATATATTACTCTGTGAAAATTGGTATCCATCAATCATTATTGTGCGGACCATACTATCAAAAAATGTACATTCAGTATAAAAAAAATTTACTTTTAGTATATATTAAAAATGTACATTGTATTGAGGGGTGCACATTATTTGTGTACTGAATGTACATTATATTGTCTAATGTACATTTAGTATATTAAAAATGTACTTTTTGTTATGGTCCACACAATAATTTGTCCCTGAATGTATTGTATTACTCCATCCGTCACATTTTATGTGTCTGGTTCGATTAACGAGGCTTGACTGAAATTATTTTTAATTCAAATTTTCATAAAATTAAGTTTAGTGTTAGTATACAAAATTTATATATTTAGAAATTACACTAAAAGTATTATAAAACACAAAAAAATTAAATTTAAAAATGAGTACAAAATAATAAAGAAAATAAACAAAAAAGAAAGAGTTGGTTTCACCCATAAATAATAAGTAAGACATATAAAATGGGACAACAGGAGTACTAGAGATGAAATATTGAAGATTGTTGAAAGGCAAATCTCCTGCATGTATTATATTCAAAATTAAGGCAGTTATGTAAACTCTATTATTGTGGGAAAGAATTTCGGGAGAACCCGGGTTCGATTCCCACAAGTGACGATTTTCTCTGGACCAGTTCTCGGAGAGCGAACAGGAGTGGATCCGGACCGTTAAATGGACGGAGAAAGACCCAGTGAATTTACTCCAAAAAAAAAAAAAAAAAGTAGTTATGTAAATTGGTAGCCATATATGCATATATCTGCTACATACTGACCTGTCAAATTGTTACGAAGTAGTATTAACTGCTGGAGCTTGGAGAAGTTCCCAATTTGAGGTGGTATGCTTCCATGAAATTCATTATCTCCCAAGTCCAAAATCCTAAGTTCCATACATTTATTCAGACTTGATGGAATCTCACCACTCAATCCATTTACTGAAAGATTCAAGGCTCGTAACAGCCTGAAATTATCACAAAAAGTGTCCCCTGGAAGCGTCCCCGAGAGATGATTGGTTCCCAAATCTACTAAACGCAAAGAAGAAACGTTGTACAAAGTTGCCGGAATGTTTCCAGTGAGACTATTGTAGGACAAATCCAAAATCTGAAGTTTGGTCAAGAATCCAATGGTGTCTGGGATATGGCCATGGAAACTATTGGCTCTGATGTTGAGAGTTGAAAGGAATGAGAGGTGAGAAATCTCCTTAGGAATGGTGGCGATGAGGCCCAGATTGAAGAGATTCAATTGGGTCACTCTTTGGTGCTTATTAGCATTGCAAGTAACACCAATCCAATCACAATAGGGAGTTTGATGAGACCAGTTAGACAAGACGCCAAAAGGATCGGATGTTATTGTGGCTTTCAAGGCCAATAGGGCAGCCTTATCATCAGCAGATGCCATGCAAAGGGATAGCATTAGGGCAACCAAAACCAAACACCTTTCCATTGAAACCAACTGCTCTGCATGTGATGAAGAAGAAGCTCAGCTCATCATATATATATGTGTGTGTGAGAGAGGGAGAGAGAGAACCCAAAGATATATGCCTTCATGCATAATTGTTATACCATTGACTAGGTCCACATTGCATTGTGGACACTAGTCGAAAACAACATTCAAAGCAATGTAGACACTAGTTTAAAACGACATTTAAATTATGTGTATGCGGTTAACATATTATGTATTATTAGTTAATAAATTATATATGTCCCTACTACAATTNCCAAAAAAAAAAAAAAAAAGTAGTTATGTAAATTGGTAGCCATATATGCATATATCTGCTACATACTGACCTGTCAAATTGTTACGAAGTAGTATTAACTGCTGGAGCTTGGAGAAGTTCCCAATTTGAGGTGGTATGCTTCCATGAAATTCATTATCTCCCAAGTCCAAAATCCTAAGTTCCATACATTTATTCAGACTTGATGGAATCTCACCACTCAATCCATTTACTGAAAGATTCAAGGCTCGTAACAGCCTGAAATTATCACAAAAAGTGTCCCCTGGAAGCGTCCCCGAGAGATGATTGGTTCCCAAATCTACTAAACGCAAAGAAGAAACGTTGTACAAAGTTGCCGGAATGTTTCCAGTGAGACTATTGTAGGACAAATCCAAAATCTGAAGTTTGGTCAAGAATCCAATGGTGTCTGGGATATGGCCATGGAAACTATTGGCTCTGATGTTGAGAGTTGAAAGGAATGAGAGGTGAGAAATCTCCTTAGGAATGGTGGCGATGAGGCCCAGATTGAAGAGATTCAATTGGGTCACTCTTTGGTGCTTATTAGCATTGCAAGTAACACCAATCCAATCACAATAGGGAGTTTGATGAGACCAGTTAGACAAGACGCCAAAAGGATCGGATGTTATTGTGGCTTTCAAGGCCAATAGGGCAGCCTTATCATCAGCAGATGCCATGCAAAGGGATAGCATTAGGGCAACCAAAACCAAACACCTTTCCATTGAAACCAACTGCTCTGCATGTGATGAAGAAGAAGCTCAGCTCATCATATATATATGTGTGTGTGAGAGAGGGAGAGAGAGAACCCAAAGATATATGCCTTCATGCATAATTGTTATACCATTGACTAGGTCCACATTGCATTGTGGACACTAGTCGAAAACAACATTCAAAGCAATGTAGACACTAGTTTAAAACGACATTTAAATTATGTGTATGCGGTTAACATATTATGTATTATTAGTTAATAAATTATATATGTCCCTACTACAATTAACATATTATGTGCCTATAATATAATTAATAAATTGTGTATCTAGTGTTAACATATTTTGTGCTTTTAATTTATTGATGGGTACATAATTTGTCATCTGCCTGCATGCACATGCATGTTAACTGCAAGCACATAATTTGAATGAAAATTTTGGACTAGGATCTACAATGCAAGGTGAACCTTCATAGTATAATTTGCCCATGGTATAATTTGCCTATATATAAAGTCCAATCATTATTGTGTGAACCATACTGTCAAATAATGTAAATTCATTATAAAAATAATGTACTTTTAATATATTAAAAATGTATATTATATTCAGGAGATGTACATTATTTGTGTACTGAATGTACATTATATTGTATAATGTACATTCAGTTCACAAATAATGTATATTTAGTATATTAAAAATGTATTCTTTGTTATGGTCCACACACTAATATGCGATATAAACAATCCTAGTCTTAATACCATTGACAAATGGAGAGTTATGCTTTGAATACCGTTATTGACTTATGGAGAGCTATGCGTTGATTTTTTCTTTTGGTTGCAGTCTTGAATTGTTTGGAAAATAATTAAGAGGCGGCTGAGAGCTATTGAAAGCTTCCACCAAATTGGCCAATTGTAATAATTTTAACCGTTTATGATAATTAACATAGATTTTTCTTTGGTCATCTTATATATGATTTTAAAGAAATGACTTCACTTTGTTGTCGGATTTCCACCTGGAAGCCCGAATATTTTAATCCCTCTTCCTAGAAAAATAATTGAGGTTAGTGTATAACTAGTACGTAGGGATGACAATTTCACTCGAATTTATTCGGCATAGATCGAGATTTTTGGGTGATGGTAGGTGGTGGGTCGGGTGGGTCAAATCTCCTAGTCTACACTTTTAATTTAATGGAAATATTGTCAAATTAGCCCCTTAAGTATAGTGGATAACGCAATTGAGCCCCTTAAATTTTTTTATTAAAAAAAAAGTTCCATTAAAGCCCCTAAACCGGTAAAAATGTTCAATTGAGTCCTAAATGACTTGTTAGCAGGTTACTACTCTTTAGGCTGAAATTAAGTACAAAACTTTGTAATTTGCATAATATTTTGTCATGTTGTCAAATTAATTTGTATTTTTTTTCTTCAAAATATAATTAATTTTTTTTAAAGAAGCAAAAGCCAGCAGTTGAGGACTGCCGGCTTTTGTATTGTTTTTTTTTTTTAAATTATTTAAAATATTAAAATAGTTTTGTAAAATTATTTTAAATAATTTAAAAGCAATTATTTTATGTAATTTAAAAAAAATAAAAAGGAAAAATTGAACTTTTCATTTATAGGTTATAGAGTAATTGTAAAATTCGCCCCTTAGTGTTGGCACGAAAGGACGAAAACTGTAATGCCAACATAGAATTCGTCCCTGAGTATTGGTCATGCTTACTTTTCGTCCTTAAGTTATTATTGACATTGCACTTTTCATCCCTAAGTTATACTAAAATTGTAAGCTCCGTCCCTAATATTTTATTAGTAAAGGAACGAAAAGTGCAACGTCAATAATAACTTAGAGAGTTAGAGACGAATGAGTATGATCAAGACTTAGGGACGAATTCTACAATTATCCTATAACATGTAAACGAAAAGTGCAATTTTTCCTTTTTGTTTTATTTTTAATTGTTTAAAATAATTATTTTTAAATTATTTAAAATAATTTTACAAAATTATTTTAATAATATAAAAACAATTATTTTAAATAATTAAAAACAAAACAAAACAAAAGCCGGCAGTCCCCAGCTGCCGGCTTTTGTTTTGTATGTTTTTTTTTTTTAATTTTTTTTTAAAATTTATTTAAAAGCTATTAAAATCATTTTTAAAATACAAATTAATTGGACAGCAGGACCAAATGTGATACAAATTACAAAGTTTTACACATAATTTCAGCCCACAGAGTAGTAACCTGCTAAACAAGTTATTTAGGACTCAATTGAACATTTTTATCAATTTTTTTTTATACTTAAGGGGCTCAATTGCACTATCCACTACACTTAGGAGGCTAATTTGATACTTTTTTCTAATTTAATTGAATTTTTTGTGGTGGCGGTGGTAGTGACGTTACGTGGTGGATTATGCATGCCCTTAATTGGATAAGAAAATGAAATCGGCAGGCAAAAATCTAATATAAGCTGAGAAATTTAAATTAAAAAAGAAAAAGAAAAAAAAAGAGAGAGATCTTGATAAAAAAAAAATAAAAAATGTAAGCTTAGCTTCCAAACCATTTTGCCCATCAGATTTACTTCACGAAGATTCGTCATTAAAACATTCTACATACTTTAAAGTTAATTCTGTTTTAAAATAGGCTAACAGAAGATTACTCAATAAGATGGGTTGTGACCCTAGGCGGATGCAATGTAGTATGTGGTAGAACATTTCAAGTTAATCCCCACAGACTTAACTCACTGATTCAGTAAGCAGTATTTGGTGGAAGAACATCTCAAGTTAATTACAATTATTTCTTGTGTAGTTGATATGACGTATCACTTAATCTTAATGTGTTAAATAAATTGTAATTGACATAGGAATTTATAACTCAATTGACTTGTGTAAATTAAAACACCTCATAATATAAATCATACTTATTAAAGCAATCTTTGGCCACAGTTTAACTCGTCAATCAACTCGATCAAAATCAGTTTATAAATAAACTTTACTGATTTTGATGAAGAAGCGAGTTTTTCGACCGCATTTTATTCCCAACTTTCTGATTCTTTGCAATGAATTCTTTGTACCATTTTGCAGATAACTTTGGAGTCCTCTTTAACGTGACACGATCAAATTGGTAAAGCCCCAATCTCTTTGTGTATCCATATGTCCACTCAAAGTTATCGAACAAAGACCAAATAAAATAGCCTCTGACATCTGCTCCTTTCCTGAACATGTACAAGGTAAAAACTTAACATTGCCTTACGTTTATGTTTGTTTGAGGATTAAAACTGTGACTATATTGTAGAAATGAGGATAAATTTTATTTTTAATAGTGATGATCAAAACAACTAATCACACGAATAATTGAGGAAATAAATCGGATATTGTAGTACCTGATGGCAGTTGCAATGGCATCTAGATAATCAGCCAAGAATTTGACTCGCTTGGTATCATACAATACTTCTTCAATGGTAGAGTTTGGGGTGGTTGTGTCACAATAGCCTGTAACATGTTGCGATTTTCATTAACTTTAGATACATAGTTTGATCTAAATTTGAAAATCATGGAAGGTCACGAAAATGGTCTTCTTACCGTTTTCTGTTACATAGAGTGGTATGCTTGGGTAATTTTCTTTCACGTATGTTACTACTTTCTCCATTCCAGATGGATAAACGGCTAGATATTCCAACCCTGTCTGCAAAATCCAAGTAACATGGTCCAAAAGTTAATGACAATGCAAGTAAGCTAAGGGTACAATATGTCACGATGGGTAATTTTAAATTGTGTGTTTTAAAAATTTTAAATTGTCAGCATCTATCGGTCACTTAGGTCAACCAATCATCTAAATTTTTAGACTCACTAGTACTCAATGACTCAATGTTACAGAAAACCTTCAACAGATGGTCGATAATAGCAACAAGAGATGTTTCAGATTGTCAAAGTGGTTAGATCCAACCCATTTATAGTGATAATAAATTTTAGGTATTCCAGTAGTGTTTAATGGAGATGTTAGGTAAATCAACAATATAACTATAATTACCAGTTCCCCAATAAGGTTGCCGTTTTTGTTGATTAGACTTTGGCCAACAAAACCTTCTTCTCTTGTGTTTCCTAACATAAAAGGGTCACATGTAGAAGACAAGCAATCTTGGACGAAATAGGTTGTGTAATGGTTGATTCCAATAAAATCCAATCCTGCTGCAGATTTCAGCTTTTCCAGGTCATTACTTGAAAACTCTGGTAAATTTGACCCCAAAAGATCTCTCATTTCTTTAGGATATGATCCATATATGACTGGGTCCAAGAACCTGTTTTGAATATTGACAATATTCATAAGATGCACCTTCAATATTATGCATAGGAAACCATATTTGGTCCCTTAGTTTTACTATATACTCATACGTTTTTGTTTTTGTCGTATTTATTTTAGTATCTTAGTTACTCATGATTTTGATCATTTTCATTATTATTTTAGAAAATACCAAAAATCTAGCTCTAGAAATATATGGACAAAAAATAAATATGACAATAGCAGGACAGATCAAATCTATATTTGGGTATAACCATGCTGGTCTTTTGATTCTAGCCGACAAAGGACCATATAAGAGAGTAAACCAAGTTAGACTGCCCATAGTTAAACAACTCAAATTAAGAAGGTCGACATATAGCTTAGAAAGAGTCGAATTTAGAACTTTATTGTTACCAAGCCAAGTATAAGTGGGCTGGCCCACCAACTGTAGACCTAATTTCTTGTGGGCTTTTGCAGGCCGGCCCGTGGGCTAGGGTTCATGCAACCCTAGCCCGCCCTGCACATGTTGGCAGGCCTTGGGGCCAGCCCACGAGTTAGTTTTTTTTAATTCAATGTTCAAAAAATAAGTAAAAAAATTACATTTTAAAAAATTTTAATATTATATATATATATAATATTACACATCCCGGCAGCGTTCTGTCTTGCGGTGTAACATATATATGTATATTTCATTTTTTTAATAAGGCCTAGCTCGTAGCCCACGTAGGTTAGCCCGTATGGGTTGCGGATCTTAGCGGGCTAGACTGTTAGGCTCGCTATTTCACGTGCCATCTTTTTTATTTGTGGCCTTAACCCGTCTCACCGTAGGGCGGGTGTAGGTCAGTTCACGGGCTTCGGTCACTTTGACAACCCTATATATATCTAACCAAGTTGGCAAGAGTAGTTCTCATTTTTTTCATTTTTCCCTTATGCATGCATATGCCATTGGGACAATATATACATATATAATTATGTATGAAGGAAAGTTTACCATTTTGACATGAAGGATTGACCTCTCTCAACTGCTGCTTTGTCTGCTGTGGAGTTGGTGAAGGGTTCATACCAGTAAATAAGCACTGCCAATCCTATCTGGCCCCCTTGTTGTTGCTGGTAATTTTTTCTGTAAATGTTGACAGCAGCAGCATGGGCTAGAATCATGTTGTGGGCTACAATGTAAGGCTCCTTTGCTGAATCTCCTTCACTGCAGATCCCATGGGGTACTGAACAACGATTTGGTGGCCACATCCCCCAACGATAAGCACAAATGATCCACATATTGGGCTCGTTGAAGGTAATCCAGTACTTTACTTTATCACCAAGATGCTTGAAGCACACATCTGCAAAGTATGCATATTCTTCCCTGAAAGTGAAACATTCATTTTGTTGAGATTAAGGAAAATTACCCCTATACCATACTGCGGGGCCCGCACCCCAACCCACTCTATGTTAGGTGACTAAAGAAGAAAAACGTAACTCGAATAGGTGTTGGATTCCACTTCACCCCGTTTAGTCCAACACTTATAATCTTTCAGTACATATGACATATAAAAAGCTATAGGGATGTCAATCGTAGTCCGAAATCGATAGTCTCATTAGATAAGACGGAAAAATTTTATGATGATGACTGAATATTTTAGCCCGATAAGCTTGGTGGCTCGAACATGCTAGATAAAAATTTAGTAGGCTAGCCTAATAGCTCGGAGACTATTCTTGTTATAGAAGCTAAGTGATGTGTGTGAGCATGAATATAATATAAACATGAATGTGCAGTCCAACTATTAGTTTAGACTTTTAGTTGGATGAAGCACATGCTTCAATTTGGTATCAGAGCCACCCAAAGGTTGACCATAGACCCATAACAAAGGTCTATGGTCCACGTGTTGCTTGGGAAGTATTAGTTGGGCGGGAACTAAATATACATCAGTTTATTTCATCTTTTGTATTTTTAAATTTATATTAATTATTTTTAGTTGAAATTGGGAAACAGAGGCTTATATAGTGGTTTAATTATATTGATTATATTGATTGTATGATGTATAAGCTTATAATTGTTAGTGTCAATGCGCTAATTTATTAAAATTGAAAGTTAGAAAATGTCAAAAGTTTTAATTAAGATTGCTCATAAATCAAACGACCCGAGGTTTTAAGGAAATCCGGACAGTTTTAATAGAACTAGCTCGAAACCAAACTGATTTGCCCGATTGGTTGACATCCCTATACACAAGTACACAACACATTCTAAGTAATCTAGTTTGATTATGAGAATGGATTAATTAGGCAGTGTTCTTAGTAGAACAACAACTTACTGCATTTCAGAGCTGAGCCAACCTTGATATCTGTCCTGGAGTTCTTGAGGGAGATCATAGTGATTTATAGTCACAAATGGCTCGATTCCTGTTACGTTGCATGTAAAGGGTTATTAATTCTTGGAAAACAATATAATGATCTGTGAGGAATTTGCAGGTTGCATTGCAAGCAATTAGGACAAATTAAAACCTTTGAGCAGGAGAGAGTCAATGAGATTTTTGTAGTAGTTGATCCCTTTCCAGTTAATGTTTCCATGTCTCCCTTCTGCAGCATATATGTAACAACTAATGATTAGGATTTAGATGATATGATAATACTTTTGTTTTTTTTTTTTTGATGTTTTTAAGGAGAAATCAAAGAGGAAATAAGAATGTGTGGTTCTAACTTGGCAGAACCCGAGACCATGAAATAGAAAGCTTGTGACTGTTGACTCCCAGAGACGCTAACAGATCTGCATCTTCCTGTTTTCAGCACCACCATAAACAAAAGATTAGATTAGAAAAAGGGAAAATGATGGTTTTGGTCCGTAGTTATAGTGATTCGATTCTTCAATTATAGGCACTCATGTTTTTATTTTTATTGACGAATCGTAGCATTCTACATAAGTACATAAAGTGAAAAAATGGAGAAAAGTACCTGATACAAGTGGTATTGATCAGCCGCAACATCTCCATTGCTTCCATCCAAGACCTTTCCTGCAACATTTTTAATTTTTAATTTTGTTTTTATTTTTTGGGGTTTTTTTTTTTTAAATCAAACAATATAATAAGCATTTTTTATTTATGGGTGGAAGCATCACCTGGTTGATGGGTGTAAACATCCCAATTGCTTAGACCTTTACCATCACTTAAATAAGCCCCTTCATACTGCACCAATACATTCAATGAATATACAAAAAGGGTGATAGGTAAACAAAATATTTTTATTTTTTTCAAAAAAAATCTTTTTTCAGATGACGAGAAAAACATGTAGTTACTATCCAACGACAAACGGTGTACACTGCATAAACTTTATTCATGTGTAATAATTTATGAACCACATAAAAAAAAAAAACCTCATTAGAAAGATTCTCACTTGACCAATAAAATATATACAAAAATCAAATTCTTAACTTTCTAATATAGTTAATGAGTTAATACCCTATTTAGTCCTCAACTATAATAATTTTTTTTTTAAATTTAGTTCTAAACGATTTTTTGTGCTTAATTAAGTCATCGACTTTTATGATTTTACCCGACTATTAGAAACAATGACTAAATTGAAAAAAATCACTATAATCGATGACTAAATTGAATAAAACTACTATAGTCAAAGACTAATTTAAGTAAAACTATTATATATAGTCAAGTACTAAATTAAGTATTAATAGAAGTAAAATTACTAAACTATCTTAACATAAATTTGACTCAATTGGATAAAATTATCGAATTCGATGAGTTAATTAAATACAAAAAGTCGTTTAGGATTAAATTTAAAAATTCCATATAATAAAAAATTAAATTAAATATTATATACAAAAAATAATGTAGTACCACTTGGCATTCTATTAACCTATTCGAATCATTAATGGAATTTCATCTTTTCACGAAACGTGAATTGTGCAAGTACATTGTGGGCCACGTCGATGTTGTGCTGTCACAGTGCCACGTTAATTTACACATAAATGGGTCTCAACAAACATTTGTCTAAATCTAAGCGCATCTTATCAATGGAGATATTTCGCGGTTATTCAGAAGCTTAAAAAAATAGAAAAAGTGAAAAAAATAAAAAGAAATGGAAAGCTGCAATAAAGGACAGCCAAACAATGTAGTATCTGTTCATAAGAACTTTCTCAACCTAACCCACCATCTCCCGTATAAAGAGAAAGGATTGATGCCACTGGACTACAAGGTCTTTGGCGAGCCAAACCGTATATAATTTGTCCTTCTCTCTCTATTTGCCATTAAAGAAAAGGAAAAAGCTGCCCCTTTCTCATTCTCTCTATTTGTGTGCTTTACTGTTTCAAAATTTGGTTTTTACAAAAGAACATTTTCTCTTCTCTTTCATTTTTTTCTTTCCTCCACATCATCCATCACTGTTCCAAAAATCTCAAAAAAATCATTGATAAGGGTGCTCTAATAAAATTGTTCAATCATTTGATACTTTCTTCCTAATTTTCATGAAAAATAAAATATCACTCTCTCTTCAAAATTTTTTTTCCTCGAAACTAAGAAAAATATTTTCTTCTAAAGTTTTTTTCCATGAACCAAATATAATGAAGGAAAATTTAATTTTTCTACAAAATAATGTACTTTTTCTAAATAAAATGTACATTTTTAACACACTAAAAATACATTATTTGTGTACTGAACATATATTATTTGATAGTATAATTCACATAGCTGTCTAGACCATGTACCACGAGATAAATGAACCGCTAAACACGTACGGGCGTACGGCCTTATCACTTTCTCTCAAATTTCTTTTTGTCCTCACAAATCTTACGATTAGGGTCTCTGCTTCGCGAAGCAGAAACTAACCCAGTCTGAGCGATATAAATGGCGCTTTGATGGTGAGTCATGAGTGTACTATTTATTATTTTATTTAAAAAAAAAAAAAAAAAAAAAAAAACAACTTTGAGCCGTCCGTCAACCCGAGATAGCCATGGCTGTCTGGGACGAAGACAGATTTGCAGTTTCGGAATATAATAATGAGAGGGATATAAACGTAATATTCGAAAGAAGAGCGCAGATCGATACAGTTTTTACGAACATGAATCGCCATGGAATTGAAGAAGAAAAAGAAAGGAGAAAAGAGAGAAACTAAACTAACCTGGTAAGAAGAGGAAGAAGTGCCGAAGAAAAAGTTGAGCGGAAATGGCGAAGGAGAAGACTCCTCCGAATTCTGGTTCAGAAGAGCTGTTCTGAAACGAGAAGCTGACGCCATGAGAGGTAAGAGAAGAAGAAGAAGAGGAAGAAGAAGAAGATGAAGTGGTTTCCCAGAAGTGGAAGTCGCCATTATTGCGGTACGTAAGCTTTTCTGCTAGCTAGGACAGTACACTTTGGCTTTAAACCCCAAGTCTATATATACATAGCAGGAGATGCCCTGACATGTTTTTTTAATAAGTTCTATTGTAGTCCCAAATTTTACTATCTATTTTTACTCTATGATGTAAACGTAATATTTTCTTATCTTACTCTACTGTAATCCCAAAATAGAAGTTGAGAATACATGTAATATTTTCTTTTTCTTATGTTACATGTGTTTTGGAAAAATTAGTTTGATAATTTTAATGGTATAAAATAAACCATTTGATCCTTAAAAAATGTTGGACTATGACTTGGAGAAACAAGTTCAACATCTTGCCTGTCATCAAAACGTGGTACTAGTTATATGGTTTTTGCATAGTGTTAAGTATTTGATCTAATAATTGTTATCAAAGCAAGTCACAGATATACAAGTATAAGGAAATAAAGTTGCGTACAACTTGCAGAGATTTATTTATTTTTTTGGGTGTGTTATGGAGTATTAGACTTTTGGCTCATGTTATTGTACGTGGATTTTAATGTGTAGTTTTAAAAAATAATTTGATCGGATCTTATTTAAGAACAACTCTCCTCAAAGTGTTGCTATATAGTTTATAGATTCGAAACTAAACCCTTTTGAATAAAATTTGGGTTATGGCCATTCAGGTGAATCAATAATTAAAATCTTTTATGTAAGATTTGTGGCCAGTTTTCCTTAGAGTACGTGTAAGGTCTTTGTCACATGATTACATGAACCATAATAATTTTGCACCTTTTTTTTTTTTAATAATAATTATATTATGAACCTAGGTACATGAATATAATAATGTAAGAATTGAAGTATGTGCTTCATCTTAATTAAAAGTCTAAACTGATAGTTGTGGTTGACTCTGATACTAAATTATGCGTTCCATCTCAACTAAAAACCTAAGCTGATAGTTGAATTGAGGAGTTTGTTTTGGAATTGAATTAATTGATAAACAATACATGGAGAGAATTAATATAGGCAACCTATACAATAGGCTATGAAATAGGAAATTGACTTTAACTAACATGACTAATTCTAATACCTCTAATACACCCCCTCAAGCACATGGTTGGAGAGAAACAACATTGAGCTTGGACCGGAGAGCAGCAAACCGTGTAGACGGTAGAGGCTTGGTGAAGATGTCAGCAAGTTGATCTTTAGTCGACACGAAGTTAACCTGGAAGTCCCTAGAGGCAACCTTGTCCCTGACGAAGTGATAGTCAATCTCCACATGTTTAGTGCGAGCATGAAATACCAGATTAGTGCACATGTATGTAGCGCCGAGGTTGTCACACCAGAGTGTGGCCGGTCGTCCGGAGTGTAGCCCCAATTCTTGTAGCAAAGACACGACCCATGTGACCTCAGCGGAGACATAAGCTAATCCCTTGTACTCAGCCTCGGTTGAGGAGCGAGCAACAGTGCGTTGCTTGCGGGAAACCCAAGAGATCAAGTTAGACCCAATAAACACTGCATACCCACTAGTAGACTTGCGATCTGTCGGACACCCAGCCCAGTCGGAGTCGAAAAAAGCATGAATATCCGTCGTGAGTGGCTTGCAATCAGTCATACCTGCCCGAACTAATTGATCACTCATATAACCCCGTTGTGACAGAACCAGGCCGCCCTCAACATGCAGTGTCTCGATACCCAAAAAGAAACTCGGGGTGCCAAGATCCCTAATCTTGAACACCGTTGATAGCCGCAGAAGTAGTGAGTCAACTAGAGCCGAGTCATCTCCCATCATGATGATGTCGTCCACGTAAACCAACAAAAAAACTTTAGTGGTGCCACGAGAGTAGTAAAACAGAGAGACATCGGTTTTTGAAGTAGAGAACCCGGTGGAGATGAGAAAATCATGTAGTCGCTTGAACCACGCCCTAGGAGCCTGTTTCAACCCATACAAGGAGCATTGAAGGTGACACACATGATCTAGATGAGCAGGGTCTTCGTAGCCTGGAGGTTGTTTCATGTAAACAGTCTCGGCTAAGAATCCGTTTAGGAATGCATTGTGGACATCAAGTTGCCTGAGTGTCCACTTGCGAGAAACAGCTATAGAGAAGAGAAGTCGAACCGTTGTGGGCTTCACCACTGGGCTAAATGTATCAAAAAAATCCTCTCCGGCTACCTGATTAAACCCTTTAGCCACGAGACGGGCCTTGTAACGCTCAATACCGCCATCCGCTTTCCTCTTGGTCCGGTACACCCACTTCCACCCTATAATATTCATGCCTGGTTTCGGTGGAGTTAGCGTCCAGGTATTGTTATGAAGAAGCGCGTTGAGTGTAACCAGTGGGATCGGCAGGAGTGGAGTCTGCTGTTAGGGCGTAAAATTGCTCGCCAGTGCCTCGTGTCATGTGACGAAGGCGCATGGTGTGGCCTCTTTGTTGCGGCTCACCAGTACCACGGCGTTGTGTAGCCCGAGGTGTAGGGCCAACGGTGGGTACTGCCACCGGTGCAGGAGTTGGTGGCATTGTGGGTGTTGTAGCCGGTATCATGAGGCTTGTTCCCCACGGCTCCGGTGCAGGTGGGGGCTGCTGTTTCTCCTGTAAAATAGTAGCAAAAGGGAAAACACCCTCGTCAAATCGGACATGACGACACATAATGGTTTTTCCAGTATTAGTATTTAAGCAACGATATCCCCGGAATGACGAAGGGTAACCTAGAAAAACACACGGGGCGGAACGGAACTTGATTTTGTGACGGTTATAAGGCCTTAGGTAGGGAAACACAGACACCTGAAAACTCGAAGGGAGGTATATGTGGGTGGGATTTTGTAGAGACGATAAAACGGTGTGTCAAATTGTAACACCGAAGAGGGTAAGCGATTGATCAGGTAAGTGGCCGTTTCAAAGGCCGAATCCAAATGTCTTAGCGGGATTGAACTGTCAGCAAGTAGAGCTAGACCGGTCTCAACGATGTGCCGATGCCGGCGCTCTACACGGCCGTTTTGTTCATGTGTATATGCACACGATTGACGGTGCACAATTCCAAGTGAATGAAACAATTGTTGGAGGCGTTTGTATTCACCCCCTAAATCGGACTGTATAGCCTTGATAGAACGGGAGAACAACCGTTTTACCATGGCCCGAAAAAGATCAAACACTTTGTATATATCAGTTTTTACATGAAGAGGATAAAACCAACAAAACCGAGTGCTATCGTCTACAAATAAAACAAAGTAACAAAAACCCCAGCTGAAATAACGGGCGCCGGGCCCCAGATGTCTGTGTAAATGAGATCTAAGACATTACAACTGGAAGTTTTTATGCTATCTAATGGAAAACGACATGATTTGCCGAGTTGGCAAGGTGAACAGAGATGTGGGAGACCCGACTTATGAGGAACAACTGGACACTCCTTTAGGACACGCTGAAGAGCACGACTGTGTGGATGACCCAACCGACGATGCCACACCACGGGAGATGCACGGGCGGATACAAACGCCATATGAGACCGGGGAACATGCAACTGGTACAGACCACCCAAGCTAGGCCCTTTAAGCAGAATTACCTTGGTGATGGAATCCTTAACAACAAAACACGACGGGTGAAATTCGAAAAATACATTGTTATCACGAGTAAACCGATTAATAGATAACAATGGCACAGACAAGTTAGGCACATGCAGGATATTTGATAGTTTTAGAGATTTAGAAACTGAGGGAATCGTAGCATAACCAATACTGGAGATACCCAAACCTGTGTCATCACCGACTCTGAGAACGTCAGTGCCGGAATATCCCTCGGAATGCGCTATCATCGCCGGATTAGGAGTGGCGTGGGAGGATGCTCTCGTCTCTGGAATCTAGGCAGCACCCTCTTGCTGCGTGCCGACGTCCCCAACAACCGTGACATGAGCCTGCGCCGGCGGCTGATTTGAATACCTGCGGTAACAAAACACGGCAGTGTGGCCGTGCGAGCGGCATATTTGACAACGCGGTGATCCTCCGCGACCACGCCCTTGGCCTCCTCGGCCTCTCGCCTGCCAGTGCTGACCGCGGCCACCACCACGATGCTGTCCGCTACCGGATCCACCATCTCCAGTGTGTCGCCGACCTCTGTTCGCTACCATCGCCGTCGGATTCTCAGAAGGCAGAGTGGTGTCGCCGGCAGTGAACTCATCTCCATAAATGAACTGCTGTGTTTGCAAGCAGTCAGAGAGTTGAGGGATTGACACGGGGTTACCTAAGACAACCAACGAAGCCGCCATTGCTCTGAATTCCGGCCGGAGCCCCCTGAAAACGTAGAGGTTCTGTTCGTCAAGGGAAACCGGCCGGCTGGCAAGAGCCAAATCTTCGACTAGAAGTTGCGCTCGTTCGAGATATTCCGCCGGCGTGGAGTCTCCCTGCCGCAGCGACTGGAATTGGGCTAGAAGGTTGAGGCAGCAAGCACGGGTGGATGAGCTCAGCGTGGCCTCGATGGAACACCACACATCTCGCGCGGTGGATTGGCCAACCGCGAGGTACATTACCTCTTCCGAGAGTGAGGACACCAACATGGACAAGATACTTTGATCTTGTTGAATCCAAACTGCGTGTGCCGGGTTGACAGCAGCGCCCAAGCTATAAATTTTTTATAAATAAATATCAATATGAGTAAAAATATCTTAATTTGAGCTTTTAAAAATATATGTTTATGCATTAATTTTTTTTTTTAAAATACACATAATTCTTAACAATTTAGTGAATGTTCTACACTTTCATATTCTTTTTTTAAATCCATTTAAGAAGGTAAACTTTTTTGACTCGATTTTCGAAGCACGATATAACTATTGGTTTTGGACAGGAGTTTTATTAATTGTTTATCTATATTTTATTTGCTCATGGAAAATGACGTATTAAAAAATGATAATAATTACGGAGTAAAAAACAAGGACGGAAAAATTATTCATGTTCGTACAACATCGTGGTTCATGGATAAGATTCATGTGGCATTGTGGCAATGGCGATCACGAAAGTGGTACACTTTGACACTGACATTATTTATATTTATTTGGGTTTAAAAAATTAAATTTATGCTAATGATCTTATGGTTTAGTGACACTCGGTTGCACTGAGGCGCTACTGTCTCTTTGTGCTTTAGTATGTTGAGAAAGTAGTTATGAACAGAGACTACATTGTAACAGAATCAGTAGTATTCAAAAAAAAAATAAATTTATTTTGTATGAGTTGTGATGATTGTAATTAATCTTTTTTTAGAATGGTTAATTAGTACTAAAATTTTAACATTATATTAGTGCGATTTTAGTTATTTACGGTGTTAATTGGACGCAAAAATATAATTGATATGATTTGAGTTGATTTATGTGTTTGTCATTATATATAATAATAATTGGTTCATGTTTATTTTTAGATGGAGAATAACATTACAAGATTATATAAAAATTACCTTAAAGTTAATGTAGCCTGTCAAAATCAAAGAATGAGTCAACACACAAAATTAAAAAAATATATTTAAGTTACGGTCATGTTGTATGGGAAGTTACAATATGAGAATTGAGGAAAAAAAATGTTATATATATAAACGGTTCTTGAATTAGAAGCACATGCAAAACCACAAGTTTACACCAAAATAATAATATCTCTCTTTCCCACTCCACGGCATAACCAAAATACATATTCTCAAAGAGCAAATTGTCATTCTGGTCTACTAACTATAGGGGTATTCTTAATTGCAGTCCACGACTTTCAAAAGTGTTAATTGCATACCCTGACTATTCAATTTTTGTCAATTTTGGACACTCCGGCCAAATTGCCGGCCAAATCTCACCGGAATTTCCTAAACCATAAAATAACAAGGGTATTTTGGTCATTTCACGTTCTTTTCTTCTTCTCCGGCCACCTTCCCTTTTTCTAGCACTTTTCCGGAAAACCCCAATTAATCAATGATAGCACTTCTCCGTCACCGGCAGCCGCCCCGTCACCTTGCTCGACGTCAGCTTGCCGATCTCGAACCCCACGGCGTGGAGTGTCCGATCCAATGTCTCTGTCTTTGATTTCCGTCACCTTGCTCGGCGTCAGCTCGCCGATCTTGAACCCCACGGCGTGGAGTGTCCGATCCAATGTCTCTGTCTTTGATTTCTGTCACCTTACTCGTCGTCAGCTCGCCGATCTTGAACCCCACGGCGTGGAGTGTCCGATCCAATGTCTCTGTCTTTGATTTCCGTCACCTTGCTCGGCGTTAGCTCGCCGATCTCGAACCCCACGGCGTGGAGTGTCCGATCCAATGTCTCTGTCTTTGATTTTGACGACGACGGATCCATTGATTTTCTTGAATTTTAGTTCACAAACACACCAATTGATATAGGAAAAGAAGGGTTACTTGGAAATCTTATTGGAAGGCAACCCAAATCGCATCCCGGATCACAGAACATTGCAACACAGTGAGAGATAATGATCTGAGCGACAATTATGTGGCCGGAGAAGAAGACAAGAACGTGAAATGACCAAAATACCCTTGTTATTTTAGGGTTTAGGAAATTCCGGTGAGATTTGGCCGACAATTTGGCCGGAGTGTCCAAAATTGACAAAAATTGAATAGTCAGGGTATGCAATTAAGAATATCCCTATAGTCAGTAGACCAAAATGGCAATTTGCTCTATTCTCAAATTATATAATGAAGGGGAAATAGTCAAATAAGCTCTTAAACTTTACTCAAAAAACCAATTAAATTTTTAAACTTTTGAAATGTGCAATTAATCCCATAAATATGTTAATTTAGTGCATTAAGACTCAAAAACCAATTGATAACCTGTAATAGCATGCCACTAGAGTTATGGCGATCCTCCAACCAACTTTTGGCGAAATTCCGGGGACCAAAAAGATCGCATTCTGTCAAAGAAGGAAATAAAAAATGGCCTCCTTCTTCTGGAGCAGAAGGCGACCAAAATGCAATGGATGCCTTCGTTCGGGAATGGCCACCATTTTGTCGCCTTCAACCGAAGAAGGCAACCAAACATGGTCACCTTCTGCCGGAGAAGGTGACATGCGACCTTTTTGGTCTCCCAAATTTCGCGGGAAGTTGGTCGGAGGTCGTCGAAATTCTAATGACTTGTTATTACAGGTCATCAATCAATTTATAGACTTCAATACACCAAAATAACATGCTTATGAGTTTAATTACATATTTCAAAAGTTTAAGAGTCTAATAAATTTTTTTTAGTAAAGGTTAAGGATTTATTAACCTCTTTCCTATAATGAATTTAGTTTGACTGAACTAAAAAAGTTCATAGTTTTCGTTACAACTTCGTGTTAATTAATATCCTATATCCCATTGTCTGATTATATTCTTTTTACATTTCTCGTACAACTTTCTTGTCAATAATTTTGCAAGGTGGGGTCGCGATTTTGATAGCCTATTTCCGAATTTGTAATCATTGCAACATTTGTAAGGACCACAAGCACAGATATTTTTAAAAGAACACATGATATAATAGTCATGTTAAATTGGAAGATGTGTACTTTCAGGGATGGAGGTTTTTATTATTTTTATTATTTTATATATATATATNAGCTCGCCGATCTTGAACCCCACGGCGTGGAGTGTCCGATCCAATGTCTCTGTCTTTGATTTCCGTCACCTTGCTCGGCGTTAGCTCGCCGATCTCGAACCCCACGGCGTGGAGTGTCCGATCCAATGTCTCTGTCTTTGATTTTGACGACGACGGATCCATTGATTTTCTTGAATTTTAGTTCACAAACACACCAATTGATATAGGAAAAGAAGGGTTACTTGGAAATCTTATTGGAAGGCAACCCAAATCGCATCCCGGATCACAGAACATTGCAACACAGTGAGAGATAATGATCTGAGCGACAATTATGTGGCCGGAGAAGAAGACAAGAACGTGAAATGACCAAAATACCCTTGTTATTTTAGGGTTTAGGAAATTCCGGTGAGATTTGGCCGACAATTTGGCCGGAGTGTCCAAAATTGACAAAAATTGAATAGTCAGGGTATGCAATTAAGAATATCCCTATAGTCAGTAGACCAAAATGGCAATTTGCTCTATTCTCAAATTATATAATGAAGGGGAAATAGTCAAATAAGCTCTTAAACTTTACTCAAAAAACCAATTAAATTTTTAAACTTTTGAAATGTGCAATTAATCCCATAAATATGTTAATTTAGTGCATTAAGACTCAAAAACCAATTGATAACCTGTAATAGCATGCCACTAGAGTTATGGCGATCCTCCAACCAACTTTTGGCGAAATTCCGGGGACCAAAAAGATCGCATTCTGTCAAAGAAGGAAATAAAAAATGGCCTCCTTCTTCTGGAGCAGAAGGCGACCAAAATGCAATGGATGCCTTCGTTCGGGAATGGCCACCATTTTGTCGCCTTCAACCGAAGAAGGCAACCAAACATGGTCACCTTCTGCCGGAGAAGGTGACATGCGACCTTTTTGGTCTCCCAAATTTCGCGGGAAGTTGGTCGGAGGTCGTCGAAATTCTAATGACTTGTTATTACAGGTCATCAATCAATTTATAGACTTCAATACACCAAAATAACATGCTTATGAGTTTAATTACATATTTCAAAAGTTTAAGAGTCTAATAAATTTTTTTTAGTAAAGGTTAAGGATTTATTAACCTCTTTCCTATAATGAATTTAGTTTGACTGAACTAAAAAAGTTCATAGTTTTCGTTACAACTTCGTGTTAATTAATATCCTATATCCCATTGTCTGATTATATTCTTTTTACATTTCTCGTACAACTTTCTTGTCAATAATTTTGCAAGGTGGGGTCGCGATTTTGATAGCCTATTTCCGAATTTGTAATCATTGCAACATTTGTAAGGACCACAAGCACAGATATTTTTAAAAGAACACATGATATAATAGTCATGTTAAATTGGAAGATGTGTACTTTCAGGGATGGAGGTTTTTATTATTTTTATTATTTTATATATATATATATATATATATATATATATATATATATATATATATATATATTTTAAATTTAATTTAATTTTAAAATTTACCGGATGGAGTTGATCTTAGAAAGAGTAGTATTTGATAAATTTGTGGTAAATGATTATATATAAAGTAACTATTTTTTTTAGTCTTGCTGACTCTGTTAAAATGCAGTATCTATCTGTAGAGTTCATCTATACTTTCTCAACCTGTTCTTCTACTGAGGCTCGTTCTCATGACCTCCCATATGAGAGAGTCACTATATGCTATATGAGCACAAGGTACTTGGCTTATTAGATAGATTTTAGAAAAAGAAAATAGTATTTTTATATAGATTATGAATGCTTGGTTGGTTTCAAAATGCCTTATTGCCTTATTGTAACATTATTTGATTACGGGATCATAAATGTGGATCCAATCTTAATCAACGAGTTGACGAAGAAATCAAGATATTTGATTACTTGTATTAGACTATCTATACGTACTTAAAGTAGATTTTTTAATTATACACGTAAGTCGCATGTTGTATATTTTTTGATCACATGATTTTGGTTAATGCTGACATTTGACACTAGATACAAGTATATTATATTATTCCCTCCGTTCCATTGTATGTGTTTAGTTCGGTTAATGAGACTGGATTGAAATTATTTTAATTTTTCATAATATTAACTTTAGTATTAGCATGTACAATTTATATATTTAGAAACTACACAAAAGTACTATTAAATACAAAAAATTAAATTTAAAAATAAGTAAAAAATACTAAAGAAAATAAGCAAAGAAGAAATAGTTGGTTTGACCAATGAATAGTAGGTAAGATGGATAAAATAAGAAAGAGAGAGTATATTATATGTGGTTGAGTCCCAGGGCCGTATTTGAGCATGTCTAACATGTGCAACCGCACAGGCCCCCAATTTTTAGAGGCCCCATATTTATAAAAAAAATTATATGTATATATAGTTTACAAAAATTTAGGCTAAATGTATGAAGATTGGACCAATTTGTGACAAGATGAAATTGCGCCCAATTGACAATTGTTTTAAAAACCATATATATATATATATATATACACACACACACACACACACAAACATTGCCAATTTCATTCGGCAATTATATTTCATAAATCATAATCCCACATCTCAATTAGAAAATTAGCAAATTCTAAATTCCCAACCCTATAAAATACGACAATACCGTAATGAAATTCGACAATTCGACAATTTTCAATTCACAATTCGGTAATTTCGTAGATCGCAGACCGCAACTCAACTGATTCTTCAATTCTTCTTGATCACACAAACTCTCAAGTCTCAAGTTCTTCAATTCTCTTAACATGTAATTAAAATTACTACGTATTTTTCATAATTTTTGTTTATTGTTTTAAGAATTTGTTTCTTGATTAATTATTTATTCATAGAGTTTCTAAATAAATTCTTTTTTTTCCTTGGGATTTTATAATTATGTCTTCTAAAAAATATACATTTGTGTCTGAGAAGCGTAAAAAGAAAAGAAGAATTGAGCAACTAACTCAATCTAAAAAAGGAGCTCTTGAAAAATTCATTCCTAAACAAACTCAAATAGATGAGCAAAAAAGATGACGCCAATAAGGAAAAATTGTTAGATGCTAATCTTCATATAGAAGATCAAGATGATTGTGATGTTGGAAAAAATTTTAATGATAGTGTGCACATGATAGGTATCATTGTGACAATGAAAATAATGTGAATGTTGATAGTTGTTTAGATGATGTTTGTCACAATGATAAACCAAGTGATTCGCTTTTATTTGACATATATAATCCAAAAATTGGAACGCCCTTAATTCTAAATTAATAGATATTCTTGTGAAAGATGTCCTAAAAGAGATCTATCAATAAATAAATGTCCTAAAGATAAATTCTCTAGAAGATTTTTGTTAGCATTTTACACAATAAAATTTTATATGTATTTTTATACAATATTTATATTTTGATACAACTTTTTAAACAACTATTATTTATATATAGAAATTATTCGAGAAAAGAGCCCAAATTAAAATATGGCACATGACCCTAATTTTTATTGGAACGGCCTGTGGTTGACAAGAAAAATTTTAAGTCATTATACGTGATAAATTCAACTCATGTGTAGTATAAGTATATTATATCTTACTCTCCCTAGAAGAAGTATTATATTCTTCAAATATATGTTGAAGAGTAGGCGATGAAAATTTGACAATGTAGAACGCCATTTTTAAGGACTACAAGTAGCTTGAAATGGGGTCTTCGTCGAGTTGTTGTGGAGTTTGACTCAAAGGTACACGGTTGTCAAGAAGCTTAGCATCATAGAGCAACCATATCAGTGGTTATTTCACCGTTTTTAGGGGATTTAAGTCATATGGAGGGGAGAAAAGATAAGAGAGAGAGGATTGGGGTGCTCTTGCAAGAATGAAGTTATTTAAGTTTCCAAGAAAAAAGAAATTTAGCCAAGCATCTTGTGCTCAGATAACAAGAGTAGTGGCTCTCTCATATGGGTGGAAGATCATGAGTTCGAGCCTTAGTGGAGGCAATACTGATTCTTTGTGTTCCAATAGGTTGAGAAAGTATGTTTGAACATATACTACAATCTAATAGAGTTAGTTGTGAGAAAGTATGTTTGAACAGATACTACAATCTAATAGCGTATAGAGTCAGTTGTAAGTGTGAAACGGAAAGAGGTGGGTGGGCGTTGCCAACGCGCACCGCAAGAAATTAAAGAAACATTAAATTTTTTTCTTAAAAAACTGTGCAATAACCACTGATGTGGTTGCTCTTATGGGTGTTTGGTAGGATGAAATTGTTATTCCATTCCCACCAAACTTCATGGAATTGTAATTCCATGGTTTGGTTTGAGAAAATTGCAATTTCTAGGGCCCTTCATAGGAATTGCAATTCCACAACCACTTTGTGGAATTGTAATTTCATGATAAATTATCATTTTATCTTTCTTCTTATTATAATATTATTATATAAGGGCATTTTAATCTTTATACAGTTCTCCCTTTTCAATTCTCAATCGTTATATTTCTTCATACCAAACAATGTAATTTAAATTCATACTTCAATTTTTCTCCATAAAATTACAATTTATTTCCTCCCTAATTCCCTGCTTCAACCAATGGCTAACTACCTGTATGTTTGCAAATGACTAGTTATAACATTTTGATCACTAAGTCAATAGTCGATCTATTTTATTGGGATTGCCTATTAATACAATTTTTAAGACATATATAAGTAGTGGAAATTTTATTTATTTTTCTTATATAATATCAACTACTCAACTATCAAACTTCCATTAGCTAACCACACAAATACTATCTTTTTCTCTTAAATTTCTTTTCTTCCTCAAAATTTTACCGATCAAAATATGATATGTATAGTGACAATGAATTTTCCTATAAGTTAAAAAGTAATCGATGAAATGACATTTCTACATCTTCCTCAGCCCGATCCAACCATGACAACCCGCCGGTTAAAGAAAGCCGATTTTGATACATATATAGATGTTATGCACTGTGTCTTTAAAGCATCCGATGATGTTTGGAGACAGGGGCGGAGCCACGTTAGGGGATAGGGTGCCCTGGCACCCTCAACCCCACCCCACCCCTACCCTCACCTTAAATTATTTTAGTAAATATGTATGTATATATTGATAGTACACTTTGGGCCTCCTCTAAATTTTTTTCAAACAATCTATTATGTTTATATTAAGTGAACTCAAAAAATATATTGAAGTTTAAATTTATTAAATAGAAAGAAATAAACCAAATAATTAAAGTCACCATTTTTTTAATCTTATTTCTTTTATCAAGATTTTAATAATGGAGGGTATCAAGTATCCATTTTATTTTAAAAATCTCCGAATTTGATATATATATATATATATATATATATATATATATA
>NC_044916.1:2598902-2627441 GCF_003576645.1 Ipomoea triloba
TTTTTTTTTTTTTTTTTTTTTTTTTTTTTTTTTTTTTTTTTTTTGTTTTTTTCTGAACATGCTCCTATTTCATAATGCATCCTGTAAAAAATAAAAAATAAAATTTAACCGCTGCTCTGGGATGATTAATAATGGATCACTTATTATCCCTCTTTAGTACAAAAAATAAAATAAATATATACAAAGATTTCTGTGTGTATGGACGTATGTTTATATATATATATATATATATATATTTCTATTCAAATGTGGCTGCGCCTTCCCGTGCGGCCGTTCGATTTACACCACTCAATATTACGAAATGCATCACTCAATGTTACGAAATGCACCACAATGAATATGGATTTCTTAATATGAATCAATGTTATTTGTGTGGTGCATTTCTTAATATTGAGTGGTGCATTTCTTAACATTGAGTGGTGTAAACTGCACGGCCGCACGGGAAGGCGCGGCCACACCTGAACATGACCATATATATATATGCTTTAGTTTTATTAGTTATGTTGATTAATTAATTAATGATTTATTGTGTGTTTTAATTATTTATTTACACTTTGAAGATGATGTACATTTGCTTGTTTAAATAATTAGTTTTAAAATTATCAAAAATTAATATTGATGGTTTAATTCGTGATATTAATTTTTGTCTTTGTCTCTCAAATTTTGAAATATTCAGTTAATCAGTAAAATGAATATAAATTAATTATGAAAAAATTTGGTAACAAAATAATTGACAAAACTTTTTATTTGATAAAAATTGACAATTTATATTTAAATAAATGTTGTTGTTGTTGTTATTATGATATTTTGTGTTATGCGAAAAAATTTTAAAGTAATGATCAACACCCGTGTTTATCGTACTCATATAATTATTTATTTTCATACTTTTTTGAAAACATTATTTATTTTCATACTTTATTACACATAATATAATTAGAAATCATTATCAATAATAATTACAATAATGTATAATATATATAATAATATAGTACGGTTAATTATAATGCCAACTAACACTATATATTTTTCTACTACATCGGCCCTCTAACTTGAATTTTTTGGCTCCGGGCCCTGTTTGGAGTTGAATCGTTTGTACCAGGAGGCAGACAGCTTAGGAATCCTTCGAAGAGTCGGGTAATCAACATAGAAGAGTCCAAATCTTTGGGTGTATCCAGATATCCACTCAAAGTTGTCCAGCAATGACCAAGCAAAGTACCCTCTTACATCTGCACCTTTCCTGATTATCACAACATTATATAATTATTGACCCAAAACACATGTTAATTTACTAATGATTGGGTGGAATTCTTTTCCTTAGTGGGGACTGGGATAGGGAATGAGGTAGGGTTCTGGTCCGGACCGAGGAAGATTGTTCACATGAGTAGTTCAGTTGGTGTGGTAGATTGTAAGGACACAATATTGAGATCTGATAGTCAAAGTGTGAGAGTTACACGTAATACAGTTGGCTGGTTATAGATACTAGACATTGTGCCTTCTACCTAAGAGACAGCTGAATCATTGTGATTTACTCATCTACTGTTCTGTCGGGACCAGAATGTCGAAGCTCTTGGAATGAAGGAATTTTGTCTTTTGTGGCCAGGAAATTTATTCTTTTTCGTTCTCTTTGACTATAGAATTATTTTCTAAATTAATAAGTGTTTTGGTTTTGTTGAATCACTACCTTATTGCTTCTGCCAGGGAAGTCAAGTAGCCCTTCATGTACTCCACTCTTTTGAAATCATTGAGTGAAGAAGCCACTATTGTAGATGAGTTGGGATTATTATCCAAATCTGCAATGCCTGCAAGAACATTTTTGTTAACAATCAAAAATTAAATTTAATAGTCTCTAGGGGATTTAATTACCGAAACTTAAAATAATTGGATGATCAATTCAACCAAATTGAAAATTAGAGACTAAATTGACACTTGCAAAACAATCCAGAGACTAAAATAGTGATTTTTCCTAAATTATTTTCACCAACCATTTTCTGTGATAAACATTGGTGTGTTGTTGTATCTTTCCTTTATGTATGTCACAATCTCTTCCATTCCTTGAGGGTACACAAATAGCCAGTCGATCGCGGTCTAAGATTGTATAGGAAAGTCCCGTCAATGTATTGAGCATATAATATATAACATATAAATGTGCAGTTTTACTATCAGCTTAATCTTTTAAAACGAGATACATACAGGTTCACCTATTAGGACACCATCTTTGCTTGGAGTCCTGAGATACCTGCCCTCAGTTTTGGTGACTCCTGGGCCTTGTTCACATGCAGAGAATATGCAATCTTTAGCATAGAAACTGGTGTAGTGGTTGATCCCAATGAAGTCCACTCCATTTTTCATCATTCTCAGATCATCCTTTGAGAATGTTGGCAATCCAGATCCAAGAATTTGTCTCATTTCTGCAGGGTACTTGCCAAATATAATAGGATCCAAGAACCTGCAATTACAATTTGTGATAAGTAGAGCAATTTTCTCCCCCTTTTTATTCTCTGTTTTGGGTTTTGGAAGCTTTCTGTGATGCAGATAAAGTGCAATGGAATTAAGAAAGGTGCAAAAGTTGGGAGCAATCGGCCAAGTTGGTTAGGTTGTTGATTTGGTAACTACAAATTTCAAGTTCGACTTTTCGTGGGAGTGGCCTATTGCTCTTCTTGATTTGAGTCAGTTAACTATGGGAAACCTAAGCTGGTTTATCTCTTTGTGGTCATTGGTCAACTAGGATCACAAGGGAGGTTTACCAAATGCACATCTTCGTGTAGTGCGTGACTGCAGGTTTCTCTCGTCGTCCAACAAAAGAATGGTGCAAAAATTTGGACAACCCGATCAAGTTGATCAGACCATTGAGTTGGTAATCACAACATTCTAAGTTCAACTCCCAGTGGGAACAGCCTATTGATATTTTTGGTTTGTTCAGACAGTGGCGACAGGTTTCCCGTCATTAAAAAAAAGAAAAAAAAAAAAGAAGACAATGGTGCAAAAACTTCACCAGTTTGTTAAGAAGGATTGAGCTCTCTCAGCTGCAGATTTGTCTTCTGAGGAATTGCTGAAAGGCTCAAACCATGCTGTGTACATAATTATCCCAATGCTACCTCCTTGTGTTCCCTGAAAGCCACCAAAGATCGAATCAATTCCTCCCCGAGAGGACTTATACGACACTGAGTTGAGACAGAACGCATTTTTCAAGTAATCTAATGCGTACCTGATACTTGGTCTTGTAGATGCTGGTTGCATTAGCATGGGAGAGGATCATGTTGTGGGCAGCCACGAAAGGCTCTGTCTCCGAATCGCCTGCTTCACAGCTCCCAAACGAGCCCGAACAGCGCAATGGAGGGTAAATCCCCGACCTATATCCCCGAATGGCGACGATATTAGGCTCATTGAATGTTACCCAGTGCTTAACCCTGTCCCCAAAGTATCTGAAGCATATGTCTGCATAATAGCTGAAATCCTCCCTGATGAACAACATTCGACTAAATTTAGTCCAAAATGTTCGACCCACATATGAATTTTGATAGTCCTAGGATGTATGTAACCAGATAAAGAAGCTAGAAATGCATACTGGATTTTGGGACTTAGCCACCCTCCATATCTGTCTTCCAGTTCTTGAGGGATGTCATAGTGACTTAATGCCACAAATGGTTGTATCCCTGCAATTATTCATCCACTTCAGATTGTTTAATTGCAGCAAAACTAAACCGTGCGACTCAGGTTGTGTTTTTCAACATAAAACATAATGGTTTTCTTAAAAATGATTATCTTTTATGCATTGTTGTAAAAATCGGCCTAGGCAGCAGCCTAGGCGCCCCTAGGCCGAGGCTATTTCAGCCCTAGGCGGCTTTTAGTTGGCCGATCGACTAACAGGCCGACTAGGCGTCGAGTTGGACGCCTAACTTGGTTGATTTGAGCGTATAACTCGGCCGAGTTGGGCGCCTAACTTAGCTAAATTGGCGCTTAACTTGTCCTAGTGAACTTTTTTCCTGCTCGGCTATTCTTTTTCTATATTTCTCCAACCATATACTCAACTAACTTTCTAACATATGCATTTGACTAGTTTGGAGGATTATAAAAGTCTAACAACTTCTAGCAATATCCGGAAAAAGTGGAGACAATATACTCGAATTACTCGGCCGCTTGGCGTCTCCAGAACGCCAGATTAGCACTTAGCACATTCTGCAACATTGTTTTAGACAATGGTTTTCAATTAGCACACATTTACGTGTGGGGTACAGAAGTAACCTTTCTGAATTAGGGCATCAATCAGCCTGTTGTAGTGCCTGATTCCAGCGTTATTTACATCCCCAAGTTTCCCCTCTGAATCAAATTGGATTAATAGTTATTGATATGACGACAGAGTAGAAACATATAAATGGAATTATATATGGGAATATCAGAAATGGATTTGGAGCATACTAGGAAGAATTCTTGACCATGATATCGAAAACCTGTAACTATCGACACCCAAGTTTGTCATGAGATCAATATCCTCCTGCAATCATGAAAAACCAGTCATTTTATTAAAGTTGTCGTGTTTAAAGAAAATGGTAGAGTTATTCATAACGATCTCACATAACTTATACGTTATGATTGATTAATTATCCATTCATGTGACATCTTAAATATTCAGTCAATCATAATATGTTACATTATACTCCATCTTTCACATTTTACATGTTTTACTATTTACTAGTCGAATTATTTTTTTCTACTTTGCTTATTTTTTTAAATTGTTTATATTTTTTGTTTTCAATAGTATTTTTAATATAGTTTCTAAATATATAAAAAATTTTATACTAATATTAAACTTAATATGATAAAATTTGATTTAAAAATAACTTCAATTAAATCTTATTAACCAAGCTAACCCAACCTTACGTTGCAGAAGGCGCTAGGCGCTAGTCAACTTAGTGGTCCCTAAATGTTGCCTAGGTGGCCGTGTAATCTAAATATATTGTCTCAACTTTTTCTACTTAGGGATGTGAGTTGTTAAACTCTTATAATCCAATAAATTAGTGAACTGCATATGTTGGATTATTAGTTAATTACATTGCTAGATGAATATAGAAAAAGAGTAGCTGAGTAAGTAAAAGAAAATCATTTAATTGAGTGGAGTGGAAATTCGGCCGAGTTGGACACTGACTAACCCGAGTTAGGTGCCTAACTCGGATTAGTTAGGTGCCCAACTCAGCGCCTAGTCCGCCGACGGACTAAAAGTCGCCTAGCGCTGAAATCGTTTAAGCCTAGAGACGTTTAGCGCCTAGCCGGTCACCTAGGCGATTTTTACAACATTGAATTAAACATATAAAATAGTAAGGAGTAGTAGATATTTTATATTATTGATGGAACGAAATTGGCTTTAGTGTTCAACACTAGACAGGATATGATGGCATATATGACTAATGATTGCTGATGTGGCATGTGAAATATGATCTATTGGCCCAACAGAATGAAGATGTGACATGGTGGGAATCAAAAGAGAATAAAAGGACAAAACTTTAGCTAAATATATCATAATTTATTCTTTAAGTTTTTTCATCTAAACGATGAATTATTGTTTCTCAAATAAAGACACATAACAACTATGATACTGATCAATAATAAATTTAGATACATGTAATATTATTCGTCAACTTCTTATGCTCAAAATAAAAAATTATTGTTTCTTAAATAAGAACCTGATAACGATGATACTGATCAACCGCGATATCTCCATTGCTTCCATCCACTATATGCCCTGCAACACAACAACTTATTCTTATTCCATTCCAGAAAAGGGTGGATGATATGATCTGAGGAAGAATATAATCTTATAACATGATGAGTATATATATGTTACGAAAAATTACCAGCTTCTCTAGTAAAAACATCCCAGTTACTTAGGCCTTTCCCTTCACTCTGGAAAGCTCCTTCAAACTGCAAAACTCATGTAACACTTAACCATTCAATTGAAGTATGTGATTTCTACTAAAACTGTAATAGAGTCTGATAAGTGGCTAATAATATCACCCGCCAAAAAGACCAGAAAAAAAGTACTGTAATACAAAGTAGGGGAAGAAAAGCCTATATTTATAGGCTTAAAAAATTAAATGCAAGAATTCTCCATAGACTTGAACCCTAAATCTCAACAGCAATTTCTAACACGTCGTATAGAGGTTTAAGTTTGATGTCCTAACACGGAGTTGAAAGACAAATTTTGTCCCAACTAAAACTTTTAGTGAAAGTTGACCTGCTCGTTTATATTTTATATTATATTATATTATACTCGATGTATTCCAGAAAGAGGAAAACAAGAAAAAGAAATGGAATATGAACCTGGTATGAAGAAGAAGAAGTTCCAAAAACGAAATTGCTTGGGAATGAACTCTCTGAGTGGATTATGGGCTCTGCCAAACTACATGAAATCTGGGCAACAAAAAACCAGAAAACCAGTGCAAAGGAAACTGATGAAGTTCCCATTTACAGATGTTTGTTAATGAAAGGACTATAATGAGAAAGGAAACATGGGGGGAGACATCGATCTTTATATAGGGAAATATTGGTATTCCTTAATTACACCTAACAGGAAAAGTTGAGGTAATAATTGTTAATGAAATGACTGTACAACATAAAGGAAATTGTTAAGACAACGTTTAAAAGATTTCCAACATGATCTTCCAACTTAATACAATTATTTTAATGATGATAATATTTGTCCTCATGCCCACTGCACTGTATGAAAAAACCAAAATCTTTTAATAATCATTTCTATTGCTTTCTAGACTTTTTGGTTGACAAGACAGTTTGTTCTTTAACATCTTGTGCTTGCTTGCTGGAAATTGGAAAGGGGCAAATATTATTTATGGACCGCTACGATTGAAAGCACCATCTCGTGGGACATCACAATGGGCTTCTCCAATTGACATTCTAAATTTCTAATTCTTTTTTCATTTATTACAAATATATATTTAATATTTTATCACGCAATCGGTATCAATTTATTAAAACTAAAATAGATAAAAAGAATCAATCGGTATGATACGTTGAGAATTGAAGTGTAAAATGAGATTACATAATCTAAAATTTTGTTTGAATTAATCAAAAATTAATTCAAAATTTAATTTTATATCTGTAGATAATAAGACTAAAAGACACTATAATTATTTTGATGTAAACTCGAACTTGATGGGGTGTTGGAGTTAGTCAGTTAGGATGGTCAGAGGATAGTTGGGTCCAAAGGAAGGAATCGATCAATGGAGGACAAATTGTGAGACGTGAACCAAAACACTGCATTACATTCTTATTCTAAAAGCATCCCCAACAATGACACACAATTGGTTTTTTCAAACTTTTTGTGTGATGTAGAAGAAAAAGATTGTAAGAGAGAGGAGAGAACGAAGGGGATGTTTTAGGAAGATGCATGGATTTATTTATTTATTTATTTATTTATTTTTGTCTCACTTATTAAAGAGAGAGGGGGGAGAAGAGCTGGTGCGTGTCTCACACACCTGCAACTCTTGATGAGGGCGTTGAGCGCAATAAGATGGTCACCAAAAGAGAAAAAACTTAAAATTATTTGTAATTATTATTGTCGATGCTCTAATTCATGTAAGATTATAATTAAGTATTGTCAATTAAAACTTTATTGGAGACCAAAATGGTATAGGTTATCCACAATAATTTTTAACAATGTGAAAAACATAAAAGCAATCATCTATCTCTCAAAATTTCTGTAGATTCAGAGGCTTTTACCTCAAAGAAAACAAAAACACACACTTTCTAATTATTGGATGCAAGTGCGGGAGAGGGGGGGGGGGTAAAGCACTATTATTTCAAGACAAGAATAATTTAATGAAGTGATGCCCCTCTTTTCTTTCTTTATTTCCAGACAAGAATAGTTTAATGAAGTGATGCTCCTCTTTTCTTTCTTAACTTGATGAGACCACACTCAAAAAACATGTCACAATTAAAGAACCATTGGACCAACTCCATAATCATCAAACGTTTGACACTAAAAAAATGATTAGCATACTTGTAACAAAAAGTAGAATCCCCATCTTAGGCGCCCTTGCATCTCGATTCGACATTTTGAAAGTTAATAATGATTACTCAACTGACCAACAGAAGTTAGATTTTCGCTCACTACGTACAAGGAACTCCCATCATTTTGAGAGGTTGCTTACACACTGCTGCTAGTGAGACTCGGTCCTTAATCTCTTGTGAAAAATTTCACCCCTGCGACAACCAGTTGAGCTGCCCATACTAACAAATGATTAGCATACTTCCAAGTATGGATGGTGATTATAGTTTGGTTTGGGTTCCTTAAATAGAAGGCTGAGCCTGATTTCAAAATCCCAATTCATGGTTGAACGGCTTGTCTTGGTTTATATTATTTTTTATTTAATGTATGAATAATGATCAAAATGTCATCGCGTTTTTTCTTTCTAGTGTTACAAAGTGCACATTCACACTTGAGTATCAATTTTTACCTGATTCATTCAACCCCCCCCTCCCCCCTCACACACACACACATATAGTCCTCTAACCAACATGGTGTGGGTTAGGGTCAACGAAATTTGACTCATGGGCCGGCACACCCCTACTTATTACCTTAAATTTAGATTATTTGTAGTAGTGAATTTGTGTCTTGCTAGGGGGACGAGGCTAATTTTCCTCTATTTACAAGGGAGTTGCTTGTAAAGTTACAAGTTTACCTTTTTATTTCAAGAATTATTTCGAAACTTTAACCTAGAAGTGGCTTAAAAAATAATAATAGTACGTGCACCATTTTTGGCTAATTTTATAATTGAGGACTAAAAATATCAATTTCAGGACAATTGCATCCATATCCCAGAGTTAGGTGGGTAAGTGGGTGATTGAGTACAAGAAAAGACATTGTTTTAGTCTTATACAAAATAATAAATTAAGCTTTTCTTCTAGCTAGGCCAGTTTGGATTTATACCCCACGTCTATATATACACAGCACGAGATGCCCTGACATGTTTTTTATATGTTACATGTGTTTTGGAAAAAAGTAGTTTGATAATTTAAATGGTATAAAATAAACCATTTCATCCTTAAAAAAATAATTTGTTGGAGTTATGGCTCAGAGAGCCAAGTTCAACGTCGTGCCATCAAAACATGACGCTGATAATTATGCAAGTATAAGGAAATAAAGTTACATTTTCGCTACTAGGTATAATTTTTGACATATTGTTAAGCGTTTAATATGACAATTGATATCAGAGCAGGTTACGAGTATATAAGTATAAAGAAATAATAAAGTTGTGTATGTACAATTTGCAAAGATTTATTTATTTATTTACTTAGTTTTGGAGTGTGTTATCGAGTATTAGACTTTTGGATCATGTCATTGTGGATTTTAATTTGAAAAATTTTAAAATAATTTGTTGCATATTACACTTGTACCTTTATTTTTTGAAGCGAGGTTAGTTTAATTAAGTTTCGATCAGGTCTTATGTAAGAACAACTCTCCTAAGAGTGTTGCTATAATGTTTATAGATTCGAATCCAAACCCTTTTAAGTAAAATTGGGGTTATGGCCATTCGAGGTGAATCAAAATCAAAATCTTTTATGTAAGATTTGTGGCCAATTTTCTTTAGAGTGTAAGGTCTATGTCACATAGACGATAATAATTTTGCACCTTTATTGCAATAATTATATTATCGACCTAGGTACATATAAAAAAATGTTAGATACATAAAAATACTATCGCATGTATATAAAAATTCTACTAACAGTATTAAATCTATGTACCTACAATAGTGAATTTATGTACTTACATTAGTGAATTGTACTTCTATTAGTGAATTTATGAACTAAATTTTTGTACTTAAAATAATAACTTTACGTACCTATAAATTCATTTTTTAAAAACTATCAATATAAGTACTATTTAAAATATCTTAATTAGAACTTTTAAAAATATTTTTTTTATGTTTTTTTTTTGAAATACTTATCATTCTTAATAATGTAATATATGTTCTATATTTTATCAAATTTTTAAATCCAAAGAAGAAGAAACAAAATTAAGAAGGTAAGTTTTCAAAAATAAAAAATAAAAAAATTAAGAAGGTAAAAATTTTTTACTCTTCCGAACCACGATCGATATATATAACTATTGTATTGAACAGGAGTTTTATTAATTATTTATCTTTGTTTTATTGGCACATGGAAAATGACGTATTAAAAATGATAATAATTAAAAAAAAAAACGAAGGATAAACTATTTATGTGGGAATGACGATCGCGAAAGTGAGACATTGACACCGACATTATTTATATTTACTTGGGTTAAAATATTGAATTTAATTTCTATGAGTTGTGATGATTGTTAATAAAATAAATCATTCAGAAAAAAATACTTTTACTGTTAAAGTGTTTTTCACTCCTCTTAGTTGTTTTAGTTTATGGAACAATAGAATAGTTTAAGATCTAGTTCAGACGATCTTATTATATACAGTTGTATTTGCATTAGATTGGGTTTGTATTATAGAAAGGTCTTAGTTCAGAAGGCGAAGATGAAGACCAGGCGTGAACCAGATATGAAGAAGAGTTCAAGTTAAAGTCCAAGGCAGTTATCTGTTAGAGCAAAATCTAGGGCTCTTATAAAAGCCCTCCATCTATATGCATACATGATTGATGATTTCCAAATATACTAATATGCATATTCAATATTCTTTCAATGGCCTATCTTAGATATTAAACGGAGCAACTTGATGAATCTGATTCAATTCAAGTTGATTGATGCTTGATGATTAAAGGTCGTCAACCACAATAGCAACTCAGGAGAGTAGCAGTTGAGGGGGGCGTCAACTTGTAAAGATTGGGAAATCTTGCACCATCTCTTCAATCTCTTCAAGAAACTTCAACATTGTATGAAGGCTGAGGTTCAACTAGCTCTGGAAATTTGAAGTGTTCTCTCTTTAACAATTGTTTGGTAATATCACTCAGTTGATTATTGAATGAAGAGTTGAGCTAATCATATTGTGATGCCCCCAGATGTAGGAATGGTTATTCCGATCTGGGTTATCAAACCTACCGTATTCTTGTGCATACTTTACTTTCTTCTTGATTTACCTTTACATGTTAAACACACCAATGCACCCGATTTGAACTAGCTAGTTCATTGATTGTGTCAAGTTAAGCCTATTACACATCTCTTTTGACTTAGCTATTTACGTTTAAGTTTGTATTAAGTTACTGCATACGAGAAACTTCACTTGGTATCAGAGCAGGTTTCAAGAACCTCTTTCTTGATATAATTACAATTTCATTTGATAATATAAAAACAAATGTGAGACAATATCTTTTTGAGATGAATTGTAATTTTATTTACAGAGCTCCGTTAAGACTTGACGACAACCGTTTCTTTATTTAATGAAACAGTCGCGTTTTGGGACCATGGTCCACAATGTAGTGGAAATTTTATTTATTTTTCTTACATGATATCAACTTTACCACTCAACTACCAAACTTTCATTAGCTAAATAAGTAAATACTTATCTTTTTCTCTTAAATTTCTTTTCTTCCTCAAGTTTTTGCCGTTCAAAATATGATATGTATAGTGACAACAGATTTTCCAGTAAATTTAAAAGTACTCAGTATATATATGATATGGCATCTCTGACATCTTCCTCAGTCCGATTCAACCATGACAAACCCGATTAAAGAAAACCGATTTTGATACATAGAAGTTAAGTTATGCGCTCTGTGTTTGAAGAATCCGAAGATGTTTGGAGATGAATCCTTTGTACCAGGAGGCAGACAGCTTAGGAATCCTTCGAAGAGTGGAGTAATCAACATGGAAGAGTCCAAATCTTAAGGTGTATCCATCTGACCACTCAAAGTTGTCCAGCAATGACCAAGCAAAGTACCCTCTTACATCTGCACCTTTCCTGATTATCACAGCATTATATAATAATTATTGACCCAAAACACATGTTAGTTTACTAATGATGGGGTGGTATTCTTTTCCTTAGTGGGGACGTACAGGGATAGGGAATGAGGTAGGGTTGTGGGCCCGGACGAGGACGTTTGCTCATATGGGTAGTTTAGTTGGTATGGACACAATATCAAGATCGATCTGATAGTCGAAGTGTGAGAGTTACACTTAATACGGTAGGATCAGTGTGGATACTAGGCGCTGTGCCTTGTACCTAAGAGGCAACTGAATCAGTGTCATTATTTACTCATCTACTATTCTGTCAGGGCCAGAGTGTGGAAGCTCTTGGGATGAGGAAATTTTGTCTTCTCTTGGGATGAGAGAATTTTGTCTTTTGTGGCCAGCAGGTGTATTCTTTTCCGTTCCCTTGACTATAGTATAATTTTCTAAATTAATAAGTGTTTTGGTTTTGTTGAATCACTACCTTATTGCTTCTGCCAGGGAAGTCAAGTAGCCCTTCATGTACTCCACTCTTTTGAAATCATTGAGTGAAGAAGCCACTACTGTAGATGAGTTGGGATTATTATCCAAATCTCCAAAGCCTGCAAGAACATTTTGTTATGGAGATTAATTCGAACAAATTGAAAATTAGAGACTAAATCGACAGTTGCAAAACAATTGACGGACCAAAATAGTGATTTTTCGTAAATTATTTTCACCAACCATTTTCTGTGATGAACATTGGTATGTTGTTGTATCTTTCCTTTATGTATGTCACAATCTCTTCCATTCCTTGAGGGTACACAAAGAGCCAGTCGACCGCGGTCTATGATCATAGGAAAATCCCATAAGTGTATTAAGCATATAATATATAACATATAAATGTGTAGTCTCATAGTCGGCCTAATCTTTTAAACGAGATACATACAGCTTCGCCGATTAGGACACCATCTTTGCTTGGAGTCCTGAGATACCTGCCCTCAGTTTTGGTGACTCCTGGCCCTTGTTCACATGCAGAGAATATGCAATCTTTAGCATAGAAACTGGTGTAGTGGTTGATCCCAATGAAGTCCACTCCATTTCTCATCATTCTCAGATCATCCTTTGAGAATGTTGGCAATCCAGACCCAAGAATTTGTCTCATTTCTGCAGGGTACTTGCCAAATATAATAGGATTCAAGAACCTGCAATTACAATTTGTGATAAGTAGAGCAATTTTCTCCCCATTTTTATACTCTGTTTTGGGTTTTGGAAGCTTTCTGTGATGCAGATAAAGTGCAATGGAATCAAGAAAGGTGCAAAATTTGGGGGCAATCGGGCCAAGCCAAGCTGGTCTGGTTATTGGTTTGGTAACTACAAGATTCCAAGTTTGACTTTTTGTGGGAGTGGCGTTCTTGATTTGAGTCGGTCAGCTATAGTTATGGGAAACCTAAGCTGATTTACCTCTTTGTGGTCATTTATCAACTAGGGTCACAAGAGGGGGTTCATCCTCGGATAGTGACTACAGGTTTCTCTTGTCATCCAACAAAAGAATGGTGCTAAAATTTGGATGACCCGCCAAGTTGGTCAAGCCATTGACTTGATAAGCACAACGTTCTAAGTTCAACTCCTAACGGGATGGCTTATTGACCTTTTTGGCTCCTTCAGATAGTGACGACAGGTTTTCCCATCGTTAAAAATAAATAAATAAATAAAAGAAAAGAGAATGGTGCAAAAATTTCACCAGTTTGTTAAGAAGGATTGAGCTCTCTTAGCTGCAGATTTGTCTTCTGAGGAATTGCTGAAAGGCTCAAACCATGCTGTGTACATAACTATCCCAATGCTACCTCCCTGTGTTCCCTGAAAGCCACCAAAGATCGAATCAATTCCTCCCCGAGAGGACTTATGTGACACTAAGTTGAGACAGAACGCATCTTTTTTCAACCATCTAATTAATACGTACCTGATACTTGGTCTTGTAAATGCTGGTTGCAGCAGCATGGGAGAGGATCATGTTGTGGGCAGCCACGAAAGGCTCTGTCTCCGAATCGCCTGCTTCACAGCTCCCAAAGGAGCCCGAGCAGCGCGATGGAGGGTAAATCCCCGACCTATATCCCCGAATGGCGACGATATTAGGCTCATTGAATGTTGCCCAGTGCTTAACTCTGTCCCCAAAGTATCTGAAGCATATGTCTGCATAATAGCTGAAATCCTCCCTGATGAACAACGTTCGACCTAATTTAGTCCAAAATGTTCGACCGAAATAGGATAGTCCTAGGATGTATATATGTAACCAGATAAAGAAGCTAGAATGCATACTGGATTTTGGGACTTAGCCACCCTCCATATCTGTCTTCCAGTTCTTGAGGGATGTCATAGTGACTTAATGTGACAAATGGTTGTATCCCTGCAATTAGTCATCCTGTTCAGATTGTTTAATTGCAGCAAAACTAAACTGTGCGATTAAGGTTGTGTTTTTTAACATAAAAACACAATGATTTTCTTAAAAATGATTGTCTTTTATGTGTCACAGACAACGGTTTTGAGGTACAGAAGTAACCTTTGTGCATTAGGGCATCAATCAGCCTGTTGTAGTGCCTGATTCCAGCTTTATTTACATGCCCAAGTTTCCCCTCTGAATCAAAATTGGATTAATAGTTATTGATATGATAATGATAGAGCAGGAACATATAAATGGAATTATGGTAATATCAGAAATGGATTTGGAGCATACTAGGAAGAATTCTTGACCATGATATCGAAAACCGATAACTATTGACACCCAAGTTTGTCATGAGATCAATGTCCTCCTGTAATCATGAAAAACCAGTCACTTTATTAAAGTTGTAATGATTAAGGAAAACGATAGAGTTACTTGATAACGATATCGCATAAGGTGATAACTTATGATTGATTGATTATCTTCCCAATCTGTTCATAGCTACTTTGTCAACCAAATGAAGCACAAAGAGCCAATATTTGCTGTACTGAGACTCGAATCCACCCCCTTTCATGTGGAGTGCAACCGGGTGTTACTAGACCACAGGACAATTACAGTATGTTATATTATACTCTATGTCTCATTTTACCTATTTTACTATTCATTAGTCAAATCAATTTTTTTCTTCTTTGCTTATTTTCTTTAGTATTATTTAATTATTTTAAATTTGAATTTTTTATATGTAATAGTATTTTTAATGTTGTTTCTAAATATATAAATTTTTTATACTAATATTAAACTTAATATGAAAAAAAATTGATTTAAAAACAACTTCAATTAGGTCTCATTGACCAAACTAAACCAATGTTGCAGAAGGTGTTAAACCCTAGTTGGGTGCCTAGGTGTTGCCTAGACGCTGCCTAGGCGGCCGAGTAATATGAGCATATCGTCTCCGCCTTTTCCACTTAGGGATGAGAGTTGTTTAGAATATTATAATCACCTAAACTAGTAAACTACATATGTTAGTTGAGTACATGACCAGAGGAATATAGAAGAGGAGTAACCAAGAAAGTAAAAAAAAAAAAACTATTCTATAGAATTGAATGCAAACTCGACCGAGTTAGGCACTGAATAAGTCGAGTCAGACGTCTAGTTGGCCAGCCGATTAAAAGCCATCTAACCCTGAAATTGCCTCGACTTAGGAATGTCTAAACCGATTTTTACACCGAACTAAACGTATAAAACACGGCCGAGGAAGTTGTAGATATTTTATATTATTGATGCAACGAAATTGGCTTTAGACAGGATATGATGGCATATTTGACTAATGATTGAGGATGTAACCCGTGAAATATGATGTATGGGCCCAACAGAAGAGATGATGGGAATCAAAAGAGAATAAAAGGACAAAACATTAGGTAAATATAGCATAATTCTTTCTTTAAGTTTTTTTCGATCCAAACGATAAATTATTGCTTCACAAATAAAGACATAATAACGATGATACTGATCAATAATAAATCTAAAGATGCACATTTTTTGTTGGAGTGGTTGGAATTGGAAAATTTTAAGGAAATTAGGTAATGACTAATAAAAAAGAATGAAACTACCATAGAATTTTTGTGTGGTCATTAGGNGATAAAAATATTAAGATAATAATGTAATCCATTTATATCCATTTTCCACAATAAATCAAGAGTAACTAAATATGATGGTAATCAACCCAACATTAAGGGATCGGAATCATTTTCTCCTCGTTTCCTATTATAATTACTCTTCTCACAAAGCACACACTATTAAATTAGTGGGTAGTGCTATAGAGGTTATTCACAAATGCCGACGCCACTATATCAGCGGTTATAGATTCCAATTCCTTGATTCGTAATTCTAACCACAAACCATTTTGTCTTCCAGGAGCGGTGGAATCACATTTCTCCTTTGTCTTAGCTATCTCTCCAGGAATGGACCTTTTCAACATCATAATGGATTCCTTGGAAGGCTCCTCCACTGAACTGTTGATGAAAACATTCGCGAGGGAACTAACCACCTTGTTTGTAATTGCCCAACAACTCTTCAAGTCTTGGGCATCTTTTATGCTCAAAGACTTATCAGAATTTATCTTCTTCTCCAAAGCCTCAAAAGCTTTAGCTTTGTTGTGGACTTCCTTTATGACGACCGCCACCGTTTTTCTCCTATCGCAAGTAGCGAGCAAGGCAGCTCTATGACCGAGCAAATTGTGAGCACAAAATGTGACAATGAGGCGACGCGGGCCGAGGACTTCCCTGCATTTCTTCATAACTATGGCTTCGGTGGAGGGAGGAGATGGATGGTTAGCAACAACAGTAGTAGCAACCGTGAATGCCAAGGCAAGAATAAGGAGGATAGAGGGAAGGGCAGTGGCGGTGGCCATGTTATTAGATAGATGAGTTATTTAAGTGTGGCCAAGAAGAGATAATAATATGTGGAGAATGGGTGATTTTGCATACATGGGATTATGGAGTTTAAATAGAAAAGATATCCAAGATAGAGAAACAAAGATGCACATTTTTTGTTGGAGTGGTTGGAATTGGAAAATTTTAAGGAAATTAGGTAATGACTAATGAAAAGAATGAAACTACCATAGAATTTTTGTGTGGTCATTAGGAGAAATATAATACATCATATCCCACATGATGAAATATTAGAAATAAATGGATACGTTTTAATTAATTTATCTTATATATATATATATATATATATATATATTTGTTTATTTGAAATACTCATGACTCTTGATTTATATGAANATATATATATATATATATATATATATATATATATATATATATATATATATATATATATATATATATATTTGTTTATTTGAAATAGTCATGACTCTTGATTTATATGAAACTAACTACTAAAACTTATTAAAAAGTTGTCATACATCTTGGTTAAAAAATCTATCATATATTACTTTAAAATTTAACTTTTTTGTTTACAATGTAAATGTCAAAGTCGACACCTAAAAAAAATAAGAAAAAAAAAAAACTAGCAACCTCTTTATGGTCACACTTGTGTCATGAATCTGTGAGACATGTTTAGTCAATATGGAAATGTAATACTTATACTGAAAAATATAATACTAATTAGGAATAAAATATTTCTTACTTTTAATACTTTTGAAAAAAATATAATAATTTAACATTTTGATATAAAAGTATTACATTTTTCAACGAAAGTATTACAGTTTCCCTTATAAGTAATGTTAGTAAGTGTTTGTTAATTACTTACCTTAGATTGAGTAGATGTGTGCATTGATGTAGTAGTTTGCATGTGAGACAGATCAAGTCAATATGAAAATATAATACTTATATTGAAAATGATAATGCTAATCAGGAATATAGAGTTTAATTTGTTACTTATAAGGGAAATTAAAGCGTAATACTTTTGATCAAAAATATAATACTTTTACATTTTTTTTCATAAAGTATTACATTTTTTTTTCATTAAAATTTTACATTCTAAGTAATGTTGGCAAGTGATTGTTACTTATAAGAGAAAATATAATATTTATGAGAAAAAATTTAATAATTTTAAATCAAAATGTAAAAGTATTACATTTTTCTCCAAAAGTATTACACTTTCTCACGCATATAAGTAATATAAACATTTTATTCTTCATTAATATTACATTCTTCATCTTGACCGGAGTTGTTTTATGGACAATAATTCGTGTCTATGCACACAAATTTTTGCCTACAATATATTGTTCATTGTATTGTATATAATCTAAATATTAATTAATACTTTAATATTTAAAAAATAGTACAAGCTATGCATATGATTAAAACATCATTATATCTAGCTTGTGATTAAAACATCATTATATCAATCCAATCATTGTATATATAAATTAAAATGTATATTTTTAAAAAATTATATATTAAAATATAGTATGCAATGTAATACAAACATTTTCTTTTTAAAATTTTTTTTTTTTTGAAGATAGCCCCGTAGCCCTCCAAGCAACCACATGGGGTGGGTTAAGACCAATGAAATTTGGCTAATGGGCCGGCACACCCCTACTTATGCCATGCTTCAATAGCAATTATTGCATGCTATATATATATATATATATATATATATATATATATATATATATATATATAGGGGATGCTTCAATAGCAATTTTTNACTTTTTTGTTTACAATGTAAATGTCAAAGTCGACACCTAAAAAAAATAAGAAAAAAAAAAAACTAGCAACCTCTTTATGGTCACACTTGTGTCATGAATCTGTGAGACATGTTTAGTCAATATGGAAATGTAATACTTATACTGAAAAATATAATACTAATTAGGAATAAAATATTTCTTACTTTTAATACTTTTGAAAAAAATATAATAATTTAACATTTTGATATAAAAGTATTACATTTTTCAACGAAAGTATTACAGTTTCCCTTATAAGTAATGTTAGTAAGTGTTTGTTAATTACTTACCTTAGATTGAGTAGATGTGTGCATTGATGTAGTAGTTTGCATGTGAGACAGATCAAGTCAATATGAAAATATAATACTTATATTGAAAATGATAATGCTAATCAGGAATATAGAGTTTAATTTGTTACTTATAAGGGAAATTAAAGCGTAATACTTTTGATCAAAAATATAATACTTTTACATTTTTTTTCATAAAGTATTACATTTTTTTTTCATTAAAATTTTACATTCTAAGTAATGTTGGCAAGTGATTGTTACTTATAAGAGAAAATATAATATTTATGAGAAAAAATTTAATAATTTTAAATCAAAATGTAAAAGTATTACATTTTTCTCCAAAAGTATTACACTTTCTCACGCATATAAGTAATATAAACATTTTATTCTTCATTAATATTACATTCTTCATCTTGACCGGAGTTGTTTTATGGACAATAATTCGTGTCTATGCACACAAATTTTTGCCTACAATATATTGTTCATTGTATTGTATATAATCTAAATATTAATTAATACTTTAATATTTAAAAAATAGTACAAGCTATGCATATGATTAAAACATCATTATATCTAGCTTGTGATTAAAACATCATTTTATCAATCCAATCATTGTATATATAAATTAAAATGTATATTTTTAAAAAATTATATATTAAAATATAGTATGCAATGTAATACAAACATTTTCTTTTTAAAATTTTTTTTTTTTTGAAGATAGCCCCGTAGCCCTCCAAGCAACCACATGGGGTGGGTTAAGACCAATGAAATTTGGCTAATGGGCCGGCACACCCCTACTTATGCCATGCTTCAATAGCAATTATTGCATGCTATATATATATATATATATATATATATAGGGGATGCTTCAATAGCAATTTTTGCATGCTATATATATAGGGGATTGGAAACCACCGAGTATAATGGAGTTGATTACCTTGAGTTTAGATATTTTGTGAATTTGTGTCTTGCTAGGGAGACGAGGCTAATTTTTCTCAGGGAGAGACTTGTGAATTTATAAGTTTGCCGCTTTATTTCACGAATTATTCTATAACTTCGTCCAAGAATTAGAAGTGGTTTCTAAATATATAAATTTTGTATATTAATATTAAACTTAATATTATAAAATGTGACAAAGTGAGTAATAATTATATATATATATTGTTATAGAAGAGAGATAATAGTCAAAATATTTAACTTGATATTGATATACAATTACATCTTATACAAAACAATAAATTAATTAAAATATATCACCCACAAAGATATAATGGAGTGGTGATTTATTGGTCTTTTTTTTACTATTGTACACTCGGGAGAAATTGAAATAATTGTAGTAAAAGTCTCTTGGCATTGAAGAATGAAGAGGGAAATGTAGTCAAAATATATACTCATCATCATCCTTCTCCCAACCCTATGAAAGTCATCATCATTTATGTTTATTTGATATACATTAGTTTAATAAACTTATTTATTATTATTATTATTTGCCGTAAACCCTCTGACATCTTTGTTCCGAGATATTTCAATTCCCCCATTCTAAATTACTTTTATCCAAAATTTCTTCTGCGGGTTACTTCAATCCCCAAGTAATTATTGAAGGAATTAACCGAATGTATGTTATGCATGTGTAACGAACAATGTAATATAATATTTATGATAAAAATATTAAGATAATAATGTAATCCATTTATATCCATTTTCCACAATAAATCAAGAGTAACTAAATATGATGGTAATCAACCCAACATTAAGGGATCGGAATCATTTTCTCCTCGTTTCCTATTATAATTACTCTTCTCACAAAGCACACACTATTAAATTAGTGGGTAGTGCTATAGAGGTTATTCACAAATGCCGACGCCACTATATCAGCGGTTATAGATTCCAATTCCTTGATTCGTAATTCTAACCACAAACCATTTTGTCTTCCAGGAGCGGTGGAATCACATTTCTCCTTTGTCTTAGCTATCTCTCCAGGAATGGACCTTTTCAACATCATAATGGATTCCTTGGAAGGCTCCTCCACTGAACTGTTGATGAAAACATTCGCGAGGGAACTAACCACCTTGTTTGTAATTGCCCAACAACTCTTCAAGTCTTGGGCATCTTTTATGCTCAAAGACTTATCAGAATTTATCTTCTTCTCCAAAGCCTCAAAAGCTTTAGCTTTGTTGTGGACTTCCTTTATGACGACCGCCACCGTTTTTCTCCTATCGCAAGTAGCGAGCAAGGCAGCTCTATGACCGAGCAAATTGTGAGCACAAAATGTGACAATGAGGCGACGCGGGCCGAGGACTTCCCTGCATTTCTTCATAACTATGGCTTCGGTGGAGGGAGGAGATGGATGGTTAGCAACAACAGTAGTAGCAACCGTGAATGCCAAGGCAAGAATAAGGAGGATAGAGGGAAGGGCAGTGGCGGTGGCCATGTTATTAGATAGATGAGTTATTTAAGTGTGGCCAAGAAGAGATAATAATATGTGGAGAATGGGTGATTTTGCATACATGGGATTATGGAGTTTAAATAGAAAAGATATCCAAGATAGAGAAACAAAGATGCACATTTTTTGTTGGAGTGGTTGGAATTGGAAAATTTTAAGGAAATTAGGTAATGACTAATGAAAAGAATGAAACTACCATAGAATTTTTGTGTGGTCATTAGGAGAAATATAATACATCATATCCCACATGATGAAATATTAGAAATAAATGGATACGTTTTAATTAATTTATCTTTTATATATATATATATATATATATATATTTGTTTATTTGAAATACTCATGACTCTTGATTTATATGAAACTAACTACTAAAACTTATTAAAAAGTTGTCATACATCTTGGTTAAAAAATCTATCATATATTACTTTAAAATTTAACTTTTTTGTTTACAATGTAAATGTCAAAGTCGACACCTAAAAAAAATAAGAAATAAAAAAAAAAAAAAAACCTAGCAACCTCTTTATGGTCACACTTGTGTCATGAATCTGTGAGACATGTTTAGTCAATATGGAAATGTAATACTTATACTGAAAAATATAATACTAATTAGGAATAAAATATTTCTTACTTTTAATACTTTTGAGAAAAAATATAATAATTTAACATTTTGATATAAAAGTATTACATTTTTCATCAAAAGTATTACAGTTTCCCTGATAAGTAATGTTGGTAAGTGTTTGTTAATTACTTACCTTAGATTGAGTAGATGTGTGAATTGATGTAGTAGTTTGCATGTGAGACAGATCAAGTCAATATGAAAATATAATATTTATATTGAAAATTATAATGCTAATCAGGAATATAGTGTTTAATTTGTTACTTATAAGGGAAATTAAAGCGTAATACTTTTGATCAAAAATATAATACTTTTACATTTTTTTTCATAAAGTATTACAATTTTTTTTCATTAAAATTTTACCTTCTAAGTAATGTTGGCAAGTGATTGTTACTTATACGAGAAAATATAATATTTATGAGAAAAAATTTAATAATTTTAAATCAAAATGTAAAAGTATTACACTTTCTCACGTATATAAGTAATATAAACATTTTATTCTTCATTAATATTACATTCTTCATCTTGACCGGAGTTGTTTTATGGACAATAATTCGTGTCTATGCACACAAATTTTTGCCTACAATATATTGTTCATTGTATTGTATATAATCTAAATATTAATTAATACTTTAATATTTAAAAAATAGTACAAGCTATGCATATGATTAAAACATCATTATATCTAGCTTGTGATTAAAACATCATTTTATCAATCCAATCATTGTATATATAAATTAAAATGTATATTTTTAAAAAATTATATATTAAAATATAGTATGCAATGTAATACAAACTTTTTCTTTTTAATTTTTTTATTTTATTTTGAAGATAGCCCCGTAGCCCTCCAAGCAACCACATGGGGTTGGTTAAGACCAATGAAATTTGGCTCATGGGCCGGCACACCCCTACTTATGCCATGCTTCAATAGCAATTATTGCATGCTATATATATATATATATATATATATATAGGGGATGCTTCAATAGCAATTTTTGCATGCTATATATATAGGGGATTGGAAACCACCGAGTATAATGGAGTTGATTACCTTGAGTTTAGATATTTTGTGAATTTGTGTCTTGCTAGGGAGACGAGGCTAATTTTTCTCAGGGAGAGACTTGTGAATTTATAAGTTTGCCGCTTTATTTCACGAATTATTCTATAACTTCGTCCAAGAATTAGAAGTGGTTTCTAAATATATAAATTTTGTATATTAATATTAAACTTAATATTATAAAATGTGACAAAGTGAGTAATAAATATATATATATTGTTATAGAAGAGAGATAATAGTCAAAATATTTAACTTGATATTGATATACAATTACATCTTATACAAAACAATAAATTAATTAAAATATATCACCCACAAAGATATAATGGAGTGGTGATTTATTGGTCTTTTTTTTACTATTGTACACTCGGGAGAAATTGAAATAATTGTAGTAAAAGTCTCTTGGCATTGAAGAATGAAGAGGGAAATGTAGTCAAAATATATACTCATCATCATCCTTCTCCCAACCCTATGAAAGTCATCATCATTTATGTTTATTTGATATACATTAGTTTAATAAACTTATTTATTATTATTATTATTTGCCGTAAACCCTCTGACATCTTTGTTCCGAGATATTTCAATTCCCCCATTCTAAATTACTTTTATCCAAAATTTCTTCTGCGGGTTACTTCAATCCCCAAGTAATTATTGAAGGAATTAACCGAATGTATGTTATGCATGTGTAACGAACAATGTAATATAATATTTATGATAAAAATATTAAGATAATAATGTAATCCATTTATATCCATTTTCCACAATAAATCAAGAGTAACTAAATATGATGGTAATCAACCCAACATTAAGGGATCGGAATCATTTTCTCCTCGTTTCCTATTATAATTACTCTTCTCACAAAGCACACACTATTAAATTAGTGGGTAGTGCTATAGAGGTTATTCACAAATGCCGACGCCACTATATCAGCGGTTATAGATTCCAATTCCTTGATTCGTAATTCTAACCACAAACCATTTTGTCTTCCAGGAGCGGTGGAATCACATTTCTCCTTTGTCTTAGCTATCTCTCCAGGAATGGACCTTTTCAACATCATAATGGATTCCTTGGAAGGCTCCTCCACTGAACTGTTGATGAAAACATTCGCGAGGGAACTAACCACCTTGTTTGTAATTGCCCAACAACTCTTCAAGTCTTGGGCATCTTTTATGCTCAAAGACTTATCAGAATTTATCTTCTTCTCCAAAGCCTCAAAAGCTTTAGCTTTGTTGTGGACTTCCTTTATGACGACCGCCACCGTTTTTCTCCTATCGCAAGTAGCGAGCAAGGCAGCTCTATGACCGAGCAAATTGTGAGCACAAAATGTGACAATGAGGCGACGCGGGCCGAGGACTTCCCTGCATTTCTTCATAACTATGGCTTCGGCGGAGGGAGGAGATGGATGGTTAGCAACAACAGTAGTAGCAACCGTGAATGCCAAGGCAAGAATAAGGAGGATAGAGGGAAGGGCAGTGGCGGTGGCCATGTTATTAGATAGATGAGTTATTTAAGTGTGGCCAAGAAGAGATAATAATATGTGGAGAATGGGTGATTTTGCATACATGGGATTATGGAGTTTAAATAGAAAAGATATCCAAGATAGAGAAACAAAGATGCACATTTTTTGTTGGAGTGGTTGGAATTGGAAAATTTTAAGGAAATTAGGTAATGACTAATGAAAAGAATGAAACTACCATAGAATTTTTGTGTGGTCATTAGGAGAAATATAATACATCATATCCCACATGATGAAATATTAGAAATAAATGGATACGTTTTAATTAATTTATCTTATATATATATATATATATATATATATATTTGTTTATTTGAAATACTCATGACTCTTGATTTATATGAAACTAACTACTAAAACTTATTAAAAAGTTGTCATACATCTTGGTTAAAAAATCTATCATATATTACTTTAAAATTTAACTTTTTTGTTTACAATGTAAATGTCAAAGTCGACACCTAAAAAAAATAAGAAATAAAAAAAAAAAAAAAACCTAGCAACCTCTTTATGGTCACACTTGTGTCATGAATCTGTGAGACATGTTTAGTCAATATGGAAATGTAATACTTATACTGAAAAATATAATACTAATTAGGAATAAAATATTTCTTACTTTTAATACTTTTGAGAAAAAATATAATAATTTAACATTTTGATATAAAAGTATTACATTTTTCATCAAAAGTATTACAGTTTCCCTGATAAGTAATGTTGGTAAGTGTTTGTTAATTACTTACCTTAGATTGAGTAGATGTGTGAATTGATGTAGTAGTTTGCATGTGAGACAGATCAAGTCAATATGAAAATATAATATTTATATTGAAAATTATAATGCTAATCAGGAATATAGTGTTTAATTTGTTACTTATAAGGGAAATTAAAGCGTAATACTTTTGATCAAAAATATAATACTTTTACATTTTTTTTCATAAAGTATTACAATTTTTTTTCATTAAAATTTTACCTTCTAAGTAATGTTGGCAAGTGATTGTTACTTATACGAGAAAATATAATATTTATGAGAAAAAATTTAATAATTTTAAATCAAAATGTAAAAGTATTACACTTTCTCACGTATATAAGTAATATAAACATTTTATTCTTCATTAATATTACATTCTTCATCTTGACCGGAGTTGTTTTATGGACAATAATTCGTGTCTATGCACACAAATTTTTGCCTACAATATATTGTTCATTGTATTGTATATAATCTAAATATTAATTAATACTTTAATATTTAAAAAATAGTACAAGCTATGCATATGATTAAAACATCATTATATCTAGCTTGTGATTAAAACATCATTTTATCAATCCAATCATTGTATATATAAATTAAAATGTATATTTTTAAAAAATTATATATTAAAATATAGTATGCAATGTAATACAAACTTTTTCTTTTTAATTTTTTTATTTTATTTTGAAGATAGCCCCGTAGCCCTCCAAGCAACCACATGGGGTTGGTTAAGACCAATGAAATTTGGCTCATGGGCCGGCACACCCCTACTTATGCCATGCTTCAATAGCAATTATTGCATGCTATATATATATATATATATATATATATAGGGGATGCTTCAATAGCAATTTTTGCATGCTATATATATAGGGGATTGGAAACCACCGAGTATAATGGAGTTGATTACCTTGAGTTTAGATATTTTGTGAATTTGTGTCTTGCTAGGGAGACGAGGCTAATTTTTCTCAGGGAGAGACTTGTGAATTTATAAGTTTGCCGCTTTATTTCACGAATTATTCTATAACTTCGTCCAAGAATTAGAAGTGGTTTCTAAATATATAAATTTTGTATATTAATATTAAACTTAATATTATAAAATGTGACAAAGTGAGTAATAAATATATATATATTGTTATAGAAGAGAGATAATAGTCAAAATATTTAACTTGATATTGATATACAATTACATCTTATACAAAACAATAAATTAATTAAAATATATCACCCACAAAGATATAATGGAGTGGTGATTTATTGGTCTTTTTTTTACTATTGTACACTCGGGAGAAATTGAAATAATTGTAGTAAAAGTCTCTTGGCATTGAAGAATGAAGAGGGAAATGTAGTCAAAATATATACTCATCATCATCCTTCTCCCAACCCTATGAAAGTCATCATCATTTATGTTTATTTGATATACATTAGTTTAATAAACTTATTTATTATTATTATTATTTGCCGTAAACCCTCTGACATCTTTGTTCCGAGATATTTCAATTCCCCCATTCTAAATTACTTTTATCCAAAATTTCTTCTGCGGGTTACTTCAATCCCCAAGTAATTATTGAAGGAATTAACCGAATGTATGTTATGCATGTGTAACGAACAATGTAATATAATATTTATGATAAAAATATTAAGATAATAATGTAATCCATTTATATCCATTTTCCACAATAAATCAAGAGTAACTAAATATGATGGTAATCAACCCAACATTAAGGGATCGGAATCATTTTCTCCTCGTTTCCTATTATAATTACTCTTCTCACAAAGCACACACTATTAAATTAGTGGGTAGTGCTATAGAGGTTATTCACAAATGCCGACGCCACTATATCAGCGGTTATAGATTCCAATTCCTTGATTCGTAATTCTAACCACAAACCATTTTGTCTTCCAGGAGCGGTGGAATCACATTTCTCCTTTGTCTTAGCTATCTCTCCAGGAATGGACCTTTTCAACATCATAATGGATTCCTTGGAAGGCTCCTCCACTGAACTGTTGATGAAAACATTCGCGAGGGAACTAACCACCTTGTTTGTAATTGCCCAACAACTCTTCAAGTCTTGGGCATCTTTTATGCTCAAAGACTTATCAGAATTTATCTTCTTCTCCAAAGCCTCAAAAGCTTTAGCTTTGTTGTGGACTTCCTTTATGACGACCGCCACCGTTTTTCTCCTATCGCAAGTAGCGAGCAAGGCAGCTCTATGACCGAGCAAATTGTGAGCACAAAATGTGACAATGAGGCGACGCGGGCCGAGGACTTCCCTGCATTTCTTCATAACTATGGCTTCGGCGGAGGGAGGAGATGGATGGTTAGCAATAACAGTAGTAGCAACCGTGAATGCCAAGGCAAGAATAAGGAGGATAGAGGGAAGGGCAGTGGCGGTGGCCATGTTATTAGATAGATGAGTTATTTAAGTGTGGCCAAGAAGAGATAATAATATGTGGAGAATGGGTGATTTTGCATACATGGGATTATGGAGTTTAAATAGAAAAGATATCCAAGATAGAGAAACAAAGATGCACATTTTTTGTTGGAGTGGTTGGAATTGGAAAATTTTAAGGAAATTAGGTAATGACTAATGAAAAGAATGAAACTACCATAGAATTTTTGTGTGGTCATTAGGAGAAATATAATACATCATATCCCACATGATGAAATATTAGAAATAAATGGATACGTTTTAATTAATTTATCTTTTATATATATATATATATATATATATATTTGTTTATTTGAAATACTCATGACTCTTGATTTATATGAAACTAACTACTAAAACTTATTAAAAAGTTGTCATACATCTTGGTTAAAAAATCTATCATATATTACTTTAAAATTTAACTTTTTTGTTTACAATGTAAATGTCAAAGTCGACACCTAAAAAAAATAAGAAATAAAAAAAAAAAAAAAACCTAGCAACCTCTTTATGGTCACACTTGTGTCATGAATCTGTGAGACATGTTTAGTCAATATGGAAATGTAATACTTATACTGAAAAATATAATACTAATTAGGAATAAAATATTTCTTACTTTTAATACTTTTGAGAAAAAATATAATAATTTAACATTTTGATATAAAAGTATTACATTTTTCATCAAAAGTATTACAGTTTCCCTGATAAGTAATGTTGGTAAGTGTTTGTTAATTACTTACCTTAGATTGAGTAGATGTGTGAATTGATGTAGTAGTTTGCATGTGAGACAGATCAAGTCAATATGAAAATATAATATTTATATTGAAAATTATAATGCTAATCAGGAATATAGTGTTTAATTTGTTACTTATAAGGGAAATTAAAGCGTAATACTTTTGATCAAAAATATAATACTTTTACATTTTTTTTCATAAAGTATTACAATTT
>NC_044916.1:2629042-2666212 GCF_003576645.1 Ipomoea triloba
TTTTTTTCATAAAGTATTACAATTTGTTTCATTAAAATTTTACCTTCTAAGTAATGTTGGCAAGTGATTGTTACTTATACGAGAAAATATAATATTTATGAGAAAAAATTTAATAATTTTAAATCAAAATGTAAAAGTATTACACTTTCTCACGTATATAAGTAATATAAACATTTTATTCTTCATTAATATTACATTCTTCATCTTGACCGGAGTTGTTTTATGGACAATAATTCGTGTCTATGCACACAAATTTTTGCCTACAATATATTGTTCATTGTATTGTATATAATCTAAATATTAATTAATACTTTAATATTTAAAAAATAGTACAAGCTATGCATATGATTAAAACATCATTATATCTAGCTTGTGATTAAAACATCATTTTATCAATCCAATCATTGTATATATAAATTAAAATGTACATTTTTAAAAAATTATATATTAAAATATAGTATGCAATGTAATACAAACATTTTCTTTTTAAATTTTTTTTTTTTTGAAGATAGCCCCGTAGCCCTCCAAGCAACCACATGGGGTGGGTTAAGACCAATGAAATTTGGCTCATGGGCCGGCACACCCCTACTTATGCCATGCTTCAATAGCAATTTTTGCATGCTATATATATAGGGGATTGGAAACCACCGAGTATAATGGAGTTGATTACCTTGAGTTTAGATATTTTGTGAATTTGTGTCTTGCTAGGGAGACGAGGCTAATTTTTCTCAGGTAGAGACTTGTGAATTTATAAGTTTGCCGCTTTATTTCACGAATTATTCTATAACTTCGTCCAAGAATTAGAAGTGGTTTCTAAATATATAAACCCCGTGGGTAGTGATGGGTGATTACAATGATCTGCTTCATCAAACTGAGAAGAGAGGTCGAGTACCTCATCCCAATTGGTTGCTAACAGGCTTCCAAGACGCGGTCTCAGATAGTGGGCTCCAAGATTTTCCATTCTCGGGCAACCAATATACTTGGGGAAAATCTAGAGGCACACCAGCGATGGTAGAAGAAAAGTTAGATCGGATCCTTGTCAATGAGCCGTGGCTGTTGTTGTTTGAGGGTGCAAAAGCTACATCTATAGCTTGCCCTTATAGCGACCACCTCCCTATTTTGCTATCACCGGAAGTCCTTGTGACAACGACCAAACGTAGGCGATTCTGCTTTGATAATATGTGGTTGAGGGAGGATGTGTGCAGAGAAATAGTTGAGTACAGTTGGCACCGCACCATGGGATTGGATGTGCTTACTCGGATTGAGGCATGTGGCCAGGATGTATGGCGTTGGGGTAAAAACTTTAATAAGGACTTCCAGCGTCGCATAGAGAAGTGCAAAGGCAGATTAGAGTATCTACTGTCACGTACGGATATGACCAGTGTTGATGAGTATAACCGGGTGGAAAAAGAGCTCCTTACTCTGCTTGAACAACAACATATATACTGGAAACAACGAGCCAAAGAACATTGGTGGAGAGGGGGTGATTTGAATACAAAATTCTTTCACAACTCGGTAAAAACAAGAAGGAGAATGAACAAGATTGATAGATTGCAAAATGAGGAAGGAGCATGGGTTACTGATGCTACTGGGGTTGGAGGAATTATTATGGATTACTTTGGTAAATTGTTTACTGCTGAAGATGGGGATATGGAGGAGGTTATTGAGTGTATTAAAGGCATGGTTACACCTGCTGATAGTGAGCGCCTGCTAATGACAGTGACTACTGAGGAAGTTCATGATGCTTTGTTCCAAATGCACCCAGACAAATCGCCAGGGCCTGACGGGTTTGGCCCAGGATTTTTTCAACATTTCTGGGGGGTGATTGGTAGCGAGGTCACCTTGTTTTGTCGCCGGTTTCTTGACACTGCTCGGTTGCCGGCTAAGGCTAATGATACATATGTGGTTTTAATTCCTAAGAAACCGAATCCTGAGTCAATGAAGGACCTCAGACCGATTGCCTTGTGCAATGTATTGTACAAAATTGCAGCTAAGGTGTGCGCTAATAGGTTGAAGCCGTTATTGAATGATCTTATATCAGGAGCTCAAAGTGCGTTTGTGCCAGGCCGGCTAATTACTGACAATATCATGTTAGCTTATGAGGCGCATCATTTTCTTAAACGGAAAACGCAAGGACAGGAGGGGGTGGCGGCGCTCAAAGTTGACATGAGTAAAGCCTAGGAGGGGGTGGCGGCGCTCAAAGTTGACATGAGTAAAGCCTATGATAGGGTCGAGTGGCGGTTTCTACGAGCAGTACTCATTAAGATGGGCTTCAGCTTGAAATGGGTGAATATCCTCGTAGAAACAGTGAGTTCAGTTAAGTATCATATCATCCACGACCAAAGCCATCTGGGACCGATCATTCCAGGTCGGGGTCTCAGGCAAGGGGATCCATTGTCCCCATATCTGTTTTTGTTGGTGGCTGAGGGATTAAGTGCTTTAATTGAAAATAGAATAAGCAGAGGTTGGTTGCATGGAGTGCGAGTAGCTCGTGGGGCCCTACAAATTTCTCACCTCCTGTTTGCAGATGATTGTTTTTTATTCTTGCGGGCAAACAGGGAAGAGGGCCAACGAATGAAAGAGGTTTTAGATTGCTATTCACTTGCATCCGGTCAGAAGATCAACTTTGACAAGTCTGTTGTGTGTTTTAGTTCGAATGTGCCACACCATGTACGAAGCGAAGTTGTAAACCTCCTTGGAGTCAGTCAGGGGGAGACTTCGGGAAAATACCTCGGTTTGCCATCGTTGGTAGGGAGAAATGAAAAACACATTTTGAGGTTTATAAAAGAAAAAATAGTTCACCGTATCAGAAGCTGGAATTCTAAATTTCTCTCTCGAGCTGGGCGTGAGGTCTTGCTTAAGAATGTTCTTCAAGCGATGCCATGTTATGCCATGATGGTGTTTTTACTTCCTGTTGGATTATGCCGAGAGATTGAGGTACTTTTGAACCTTCCTGTTGGATTATGCCGAGAGATTGAGGTACTTTTGAACGAATATTGGTGGATCGGGTCTTGTGGTCGTGGGAAAGGTATACGGTGGAAGGCATGGAGTGGGCTGTGTCATCCTAAGGAAAAAGGTGGATTGGGTTTTAGGCAGCTCCGAGAGATGAATTTGGCCCTTCTGGGCAAGCAGGCGTGGCGCCTAATAACACGACCAGACTCCCTTGTAGCTCGGGTATACAAAAGTCGGTATTATCCCAGTGGTACGTTTTTTGATGCGCTACCTGGTAGTAATCCTTCGTTTATTTGGCGAGGCCTATTGGAAGTCCAAGAGGTGATGAGAAGGGGCTGTAGACGATGTATTGGCGATGGGAGGACTACACAGATTGGCAGAGATCCTTGGTTACCCGTTGCCAATGAACCATTTGTAAGCACAGTGCTGCATGAGACCATTTTTGAAGCGCCTGTCTCTTCTCTTTTTGACAGCCAGGGCACCGGATGGGATGAGGATTGCGTGAAAGTTGACAGCCAGGGCACCGGATGGGATGAGGATTGCGTGAAAGATATTTTTAATGAGCGGGATGCTCATATTATCTTAAGCATTCCGGTGAGCATACGACGACCACATGATGCATGGGTTTGGTACAAGGAGCCGAAAGGTGCTTACACTGTAAAATCTTGTTATCGAATGCTGCTAGGGGAGGTGCATGATGATCGGCCATGGCGCATTATTTGGAATCTAAGAGTTCCTCCCAAGGTGAAGATTTTTTGTTGGCAGCTTGCCATGTCTATACTTCCAACCTGTGATGTTTTACGTACAAAGAACATTCATTGCTCACTAGTTTGTCATATGTGTGGTCAGAGTGAGGAGACAACTTGTCATTTGTTTATGGAATGCCAGCATGCAGTGAGTATGTGGACTAATCTGGGAATTTCTTCCTCTGTTAATGCTCAAGGTACTACTTCTGAATGGTTTTTAAATTTGATAGCCACCTTGCATGAAGATATGAAAAGTAAATTTGTTGTGTTGTGTTGGGGTCTATGGAACAGCAGAAATGCAACAGTATGGAAAGGGGAGATTTTTAACTGCAATGCTATGGTTCAGTCATCCATCTCTTTCTTGACGAACTGGACTGCAGCGCTGGAGCCTTGTGTAGTGTCCACTGGGAATGAACCTTTACTGCAGAGATGGAGGCCCCCAATTAATGGCCGGTTAAAACTAAATACTGATGTTGCTATGGACTCCCAAAACAAAGCTATGGGACTAGGGTGGTTGTTACGTGCTGAAGGAGGTATCTTTTTAGCAGCTAAGTCTCTCCGGTTCAATGGCAATTTTAGTGTCCAAGAGGCCGAGGCTGTGTGCATTCGAGAAGCGTTAAGCTGGCTAAAGGGAACTGGGATGGGAGATGTGGACATCGAAACTGATTCTCAACTTGTCTATTATGCATTAACTTCAAGTTCTTTTGTTTCTAGTTTTGGTTTTATTATTGATGATGTAAAAGAAGTTGCATCTATGATTGATGGTGTAGACTTCTATTTTGCTAAGCGATCTGCGAATCGTGCCGCACACCTACTTGCTCGTGAGGCCGTTTCTATGTCGGGTTGCGGGGAGTGGTTTGATACCCCTCCTCAGTTTCTTGTTGACTGTCTTTTATCGGATTCAATAAATTAAGTCTTTTTTCTCAAAAAATATATAAATTTTGTATATTAATATTAAACTTAATATTATAAAATGTGACAAAGTGAGTAATAATTATATATATATTGTTATAGAAGAGAGATAATAGTCAAAATATTTAACTTGATATTGATATACAATTACATCTTATACAAAACAATAAATTAATTAAAATATATCACCCACAAAGATATAATGGAGTGGTGATTTATTGGTCTTTTTTTTACTATTGTACACTCGGGAGAAATTGAAATAATTGTAGTAAAAGTCTCTTGGCATTGAAGAATGAAGAGGGAAATGTAGTCAAAATATATACTCATCATCATCCTTCTCCCAACCCTATGAAAGTCATCATCATTTATGTTTATTTGATATACATTAGTTTAATAAACTTATTTATTATTATTATTATTTGCCGTAAACCCTCTGACATCTTTGTTCCGAGATATTTCAATTCCCCCATTCTAAATTACTTTTATCCAAAATTTCTTCTGCGGGTTACTTCAATCCCCAAGTAATTATTGAAGGAATTAACCGAATGTATGTTATGCATGTGTAACGAACAATGTAATATAATATTTATGATAAAAATATTAAGATAATAATGTAATCCATTTATATCCATTTTCCACAATAAATCAAGAGTAACTAAATATGATGGTAATCAACCCAACATTAAGGGATCGGAATCATTTTCTCCTCGTTTCCTATTATAATTACTCTTCTCACAAAGCACACACTATTAAATTAGTGGGTAGTGCTATAGAGGTTATTCACAAATGCCGACGCCACTATATCAGCGGTTATAGATTCCAATTCCTTGATTCGTAATTCTAACCACAAACCATTTTGTCTTCCAGGAGCGGTGGAATCACATTTCTCCTTTGTCTTAGCTATCTCTCCAGGAATGGACCTTTTCAACATCATAATGGATTCCTTGGAAGGCNATGGGATGAGGATTGCGTGAAAGATATTTTTAATGAGCGGGATGCTCATATTATCTTAAGCATTCCGGTGAGCATACGACGACCACATGATGCATGGGTTTGGTACAAGGAGCCGAAAGGTGCTTACACTGTAAAATCTTGTTATCGAATGCTGCTAGGGGAGGTGCATGATGATCGGCCATGGCGCATTATTTGGAATCTAAGAGTTCCTCCCAAGGTGAAGATTTTTTGTTGGCAGCTTGCCATGTCTATACTTCCAACCTGTGATGTTTTACGTACAAAGAACATTCATTGCTCACTAGTTTGTCATATGTGTGGTCAGATTGAGGAGACAACTTGTCATTTGTTTATGGAATGCCAGCATGCAGTGAGTATGTGGACTAATCTGGGAATTTCTTCCTCTGTTAATGCTCAAGGTACTACTTCTGAATGGTTTTTAAATTTGATAGCCACCTTGCATGAAGATATGAAAAGTAAATTTGTTGTGTTGTGTTGGGGTCTATGGAACAGCAGAAATGCAACAGTATGGAAAGGGGAGATTTTTAACTGCAATGCTATGGTTCAGTCATCCATCTCTTTCTTGACGAACTGGACTGCAGCGCTGGAGCCTTGTGTAGTGTCCACTGGGAATGAACCTTTACTGCAGAGATGGAGGCCCCCAATTAATGGCCGGTTAAAACTAAATACTGATGTTGCTATGGACTCCCAAAACAAAGCTATGGGACTAGGGTGGTTGTTACGTGCTGAAGGAGGTATCTTTTTAGCAGCTAAGTCTCTCCGGTTCAATGGCAATTTTAGTGTCCAAGAGGCCGAGGCTGTGTGCATTCGAGAAGCGTTAAGCTGGCTAAAGGGAACTGGGATGGGAGATGTGGACATCGAAACTGATTCTCAACTTGTCTATTATGCATTAACTTCAAGTTCTTTTGTTTCTAGTTTTGGTTTTATTATTGATGATGTAAAAGAAGTTGCATCTATGATTGATGGTGTAGACTTCTATTTTGCTAAGCGATCTGCGAATCGTGCCGCACACCTACTTGCTCGTGAGGCCGTTTCTATGTCGGGTTGCGGGGAGTGGTTTGATACCCCTCCTCAGTTTCTTGTTGACTGTCTTTTATCGGATTCAATAAATTAAGTCTTTTTTCTCAAAAAATATATAAATTTTGTATATTAATATTAAACTTAATATTATAAAATGTGACAAAGTGAGTAATAATTATATATATATTGTTATAGAAGAGAGATAATAGTCAAAATATTTAACTTGATATTGATATACAATTACATCTTATACAAAACAATAAATTAATTAAAATATATCACCCACAAAGATATAATGGAGTGGTGATTTATTGGTCTTTTTTTTACTATTGTACACTCGGGAGAAATTGAAATAATTGTAGTAAAAGTCTCTTGGCATTGAAGAATGAAGAGGGAAATGTAGTCAAAATATATACTCATCATCATCCTTCTCCCAACCCTATGAAAGTCATCATCATTTATGTTTATTTGATATACATTAGTTTAATAAACTTATTTATTATTATTATTATTTGCCGTAAACCCTCTGACATCTTTGTTCCGAGATATTTCAATTCCCCCATTCTAAATTACTTTTATCCAAAATTTCTTCTGCGGGTTACTTCAATCCCCAAGTAATTATTGAAGGAATTAACCGAATGTATGTTATGCATGTGTAACGAACAATGTAATATAATATTTATGATAAAAATATTAAGATAATAATGTAATCCATTTATATCCATTTTCCACAATAAATCAAGAGTAACTAAATATGATGGTAATCAACCCAACATTAAGGGATCGGAATCATTTTCTCCTCGTTTCCTATTATAATTACTCTTCTCACAAAGCACACACTATTAAATTAGTGGGTAGTGCTATAGAGGTTATTCACAAATGCCGACGCCACTATATCAGCGGTTATAGATTCCAATTCCTTGATTCGTAATTCTAACCACAAACCATTTTGTCTTCCAGGAGCGGTGGAATCACATTTCTCCTTTGTCTTAGCTATCTCTCCAGGAATGGACCTTTTCAACATCATAATGGATTCCTTGGAAGGCTCCTCCACTGAACTGTTGATGAAAACATTCGCGAGGGAACTAACCACCTTGTTTGTAATTGCCCAACAACTCTTCAAGTCTTGGGCATCTTTTATGCTCAAAGACTTATCAGAATTTATCTTCTTCTCCAAAGCCTCAAAAGCTTTAGCTTTGTTGTGGACTTCCTTTATGACGACCGCCACCGTTTTTCTCCTCTCGCAAGTAGCGAGCAAGGCAGCTCTATGACCGAGCAAATTGTGAGCACAAAATGTGACAATGAGGCGACGCGGGCCGAGGACTTCCCTGCATTTCTTCATAACTATGGCTTCGGTGGAGGGAGGAGATGGATGGTTAGCAACAACAGTAGTAGCAACCGTGAATGCCAAGGCAAGAATAAGGAGGATAGAGGGAAGGGCAGTGGCGGTGGCCATGTTATTAGATAGATGAGTTATTTAAGTGTGGCCAAGAAGAGATAATAATATGTGGAGAATGGGTGATTTTGCATACATGGGATTATGGAGTTTAAATAGAAAAGATATCCAAGATAGAGAAACAAAGATGCACATTTTTTGTTGGAGTGGTTGGAATTGGAAAATTTTAAGGAAATTAGGTAATGACTAATGAAAAAGAATGAAACTACCATAGAATTTTTGTGTGGTCATTAGGAGAAATATAATACATCATATCCCACATGATGAAATATTAGAAATAAATGGATAACTTTTAATTAATTTATCTTTATATATATATATATGAAATGTTTGGTAATAACTATTCTATACTAATCCGAGTTCGAACTTATGACCACTCGTTTAGAATAGTAACCGGGATGTCATAACATAAGACTCATCAACTTGTTAGATATTACGGAAGTTCAGTGAACACCATGCCGAATCTCCCATTTCAGAAGACCGATAGAGAGTACCTGCCTTTCAAGTAGATTAAGAATCCGGAGCGGGACTTCTTTGATAAAAAGAACTTGAATAACTTAGTTTTTCTGACGGAATAATAAAGAAAGACTCATCTCCTTTCCTAACCTCCTTAAGGTAAGATTCACCCCAAAAAAAAAGTGATCTAAAAATGGATTTGACCTAAAGTTTCAGGGTATGTCTGGCCAATAATTTTACACTACATGGTAGTTGGCTTATTTATTTATTCATTTATTTATATGAAACTAACTACTAAAACTTATTAAAAAGTTGACATACATCCTGGGTAAAAAATCTGTCATATTTTACTTTAAATTTTATCTTTTTGTTTACAAAGTAAATGTCAAATTCGACACTTTACAAAAATAAAATAAAATTGCAATATCTTTATGGGTCACACTTGTGTGAATACGTGAAACAAGTCAAGTCAATACGATAAATCTAATACTTATACTTAAAATATGCAAAAAAAAAAATTTTTTTTTTACTCGTAATATAACCTTGTACACTTGTAATATGAAATTTATGTACCTATAGAAAAGAACTTGTGGTGCTTGTAGTGTAAAAATTGTGCACTTCAAAGTTAGAAAAATTTATCAAAATGTCACCGCATATTTTTAAGAGTTAATTCCATTTTTTATCCTAAATGTATAGGTGGTAGTCCACTTTTAGTCATTTTTTATTAAAACATCCATATTTGGTCTTAGTATTATTATGACATGACCATTTTTGGTCCTTCGCTAATAAAATCGTTGAAATGACGTTAAATACAAATGCATTTTGAATTTTTTTTAATATAAAGTGGGTTGAGCATTAAAACCTTTATGCGCTTATAACTTGAATGCGGAAGCACAAATAATAATGAACCGCATGTAAATCAAATTAATCAACTAAACAATGTTCATGATTATGGATCTTTAATTAAAACAATAATAAAGATAAAGACTTACTTGATTCCATTGAGATGTAATCTCTAACCTGAACAATCAAGAATGCTTCACCTCTCTGATCTGTATACCTTAATCACCTCCTGATGATACGGAGACTAGAAAACTCAGAGACTAAAAACCTTATGATCAGAAACCGTGTTGTCCCTAGAATTTTCCCGGGTATTTATAGATGTGATGAGAAACCCTCTTTCGAGAGGAATGAGAAACCTCCCCTTTCAGGAATATAAATCACTTTAGGAATGTGAAACCTCCTTTTAGGATAACCCATATCATTTTTCCATTATACATCTTTTAACCCTTATAAACTTAAATTTTAACAGAATGAGAGGGAGAGAATTTCACCCAGTAATTCCGCCTTTATACATCACTAATCATCAACGTGAGTCCTTATGGAATTACAACCTTTATTATATAAATGAATGTTAGGAAATAATTATTTCTAACAGTCTCCCATTTGATTCATATAAGCATTACACCTTTATTATATGAATCAACGTTAGGAATAAATTATTTCTAACATTCTCCCACTTGATTCATATAAGTATGACTTTACATTTTCAATCCTTAATTTGAGCTCACTTAATATGAAAATGTAGAAGTCAGAACCTCATCGAACTTTACTAACCGAATCATGGCGGTTACAGGCCTGACATAGCGTCCTGCTCCCTTCCATGTATCACAATTAATAAGAATTCGAACCATAATAATAAGGTCGAAATCTGAAATAACCTTATTCCTTATGTCTTAACTAAATAAGACCAAAGTTATCACTTCTGAATTATGTATGAATAAGTGATCAACATCAACAATAACAAAATCAAAACCTGAATAGATATCTAAGAGTATCAACAACCCAATGTGCTAATCAAACATAAATCCATACATGTATGGCAAGATTAACCGTTATAAAAGGACTTTACCAGTATGCCCAATTTTACCAACATGGCCAATGAAGGTTTTGGGCGCCAATCCCTTAGTCAACCGATCCGCGATCACAAGATCGGTGCCAAAATGCACTATTGATACTCTCTTTTTGATTTTGTACCTTCTCCTTAACAAACAGAAATTTCAAATCCATGTCCTTGGCACCTCTAGTATATCTGTCTATCTTTGAGAAGAACATAGTTGGCGCATTATCACAATAAATCCTCAATGGTTTGGCTATAATGTCAACAATGCCCAAACCAGAAATGAAATTACGCAACCATGATGATTTGAATCTGTAGCCTCAAAGCATGCTACAAATTCTGCCTCCATAGTGGAAAGAGTAATGACAGACTCCTTCGCACTTTTCAAAATATTGTTTCACCAGCAAGTAGGAAAATATGTCCGAATGTGGAGTTTTTGTTATCCAAACATTCGCCATAGTCTGAGTATGAATAACCTACAACCTCCAGGTTATTCTTCCTTCTATATGTGAGCATGTGGTCCTTAGTGCCTTGTAAGTATCCTAGGACCTTCTTTGCAGTTTTCCAGTTTATATCTTTCTAAAACTTTGTTAATGTAAGTCTTCTAGGATAAACCTAAAATCCCCTATGATCTATCATGGAATATTTCTATTCCAATCACAAATGAAGTCTCACCCTTATCCTTCATTTCAAAGCTCTTAGAAAGATATTCATTAATGCCACTTCCTATTGAGTTTGCACTTGATCACCAATTTGAGTTTCAACCTCATCTTCATTTACAATAGCTTTCTTATGTGGAATTGGAGCATCTAGTTGTTGTTGTTCCAAAGTATTTCCATAAGGCTGCACTTGCAGCAATAGGAACTACAGCAGGGAAATGATCACTTGATGAACATGGATCCATCAATGACTCCTTAATCCCAACATTACGAGCTCCCACACTCCCACAGACTTTGCCATTTTCAATAAAGCGAGCATTACCGGACTCAACAATCCTCGTACTATGATTAGGACAATAAAACATGTATCCATTAAACCTTTATGGATATCCAATTAAATTACCACTAATGGTTATGGAATCCAATTTATTTCATGTGAATTATATATCCTCACTTTAGCTTGATAGCCCCAAATGTGAAGATGCCTCAACTAGGTTTCCTTCCTTTCCACAGTTCATAAGATGTTTTAGAAACAACCTTACTAGGAACCCTATTGAGTAAGTATGCTGTTGTCTTTAATGCATACATTCACAATGAAACAGGCAATATACAGTTTATTAACCATACTCCTAACCATTTCCATAAAAGTACGATTTTGCCTATCAAAAGAGCCACAGATATCTGTATGTATCAAGTAATCCCAAGCTTCTTGTGGCTGAGTGTTTTGATACATGTCTGACTTGCTATCCCTTTATGCAATCGACACATGCATCATTCCAGTCAATAAAATCCAATTGAGACAAAATTCCAACCTTAATAAGTCTCAATATCCTTTATTTGGATATATGACTAAGCCTTTTACGCCACAAGAAAGTTAAAGATTCATTCGGTGCACTTCCTTCAACACAAACCTCACTCATAACATTAAACAAGGAATTAACAAAGTCTGCATTAAGATTGAAACAATATAAAGTATCCAACAAAACACCATAACCACAAAAAGGTATTTTGATGATACAAAGAAAATATTTGTTTCCAATCTTAAGGTTAAAACCCAATATGTCCAACCTAGATGCTGAAGTAAGATTTCTAGAACATTCTGGAATATATAGACAATTCTCAAGATCAAAGCAGAAGCATGTATCCAGCTTAATGCTATATGTTCCAATACCTTTAATTCTAGCTTTCATCTTGTTCACATGAAAAGAAACTTTTCATTTTCCCTTTGAGGTTGAAACATCAGAAAACCTTGCATAATGTTAGAAACATGTGTTGTAGCACCAGTGTCTAACCACTAAGTATTAGAAGGAACCTCAATAAAATTGAATTCAAAGCATACTGAAACTGAATGTATACTTCTCCTTTCTATCCAAGCTATCCTCTTCAGGCATTAAGCCTTCTTGTGCTCAGGTTTGTTACAGAAATAGCATTTATGCACTTTCTGAACGCACCTTGCACCTTCATAGGATGCTTGCCCTTCTTTTACTTTTAGACTTGCTGCCATTATCACTGACATCATAACTGCCACTATTATAGCGTGATACAATAGTGTTCACTGCAACCTTTTATCTCACATATCAATTGCCTTGAGTTAACAAACCTTTATTCAGACTATGATATATAAACCTTAAGTTTGTATTTAAATCCGCCTTTGGGTCAAATTTAAATACAATGTCAATTTACCGACATGCATCATTCACACATACTTGAATGAGATTATTCATCAAGTTCAAATTTAATATATAGGTCATCTTTGGACATGCGCTACATATTAACAAAACAGGAATCATAATCTCCTAAATTGTCATTAATCACATGTCTGATCCACCTTTGGGTGACCGCTAGAACCATGTGTTAATGATCACAAATGTTTATCAATCCTTAGTGTCATTCAATGATGCAAAATATCATGTGTATAATAAACATTCGTAAACATAAATAATTATTAGCTATTACCTTGAGTGTGCCACTTTGGTGACTAACGCACTCGCCTTATGCTAATAATTCATTTATGTGAATAAACCTTAATTTTTGTTGTAAACATAAACATAAATGATTATTTAGCTATTTACCATGAGTGGGCCGCTTTGGCGACTAACACACTCGCCTTATGCTAATAAATCATTTATGCGAATAAACCTTAATTTATATGTCGTTCTATTATAACATATAAATTAAGAGTGGATCAAATCTCCAGCCATAATTGATCCTTTATATATGCATATGAGCCCAGAATTTAAAGCTAGTCCAAATGCTTTAAACAACCGTAAGGACCCAAACTTATATATAATCCCTTATATTTTAAGCACAAATTAAATGAGTTTAGAATTTAAATCAAGTCCATAATACCTTAAATAACCAAATAGACTCAAATTAATTGGCCCAACAAAATAATCCATCATTTTGTCTTTTCCTCCTCATACCTCCCACGGAGCCGGCCGGAAATCCAAGAAGCTCCACCGTACGCCCTCCACCGTGGGAACCCAGCTATGCCACCATAGCCGTTCATGATTGCAAGTTTGATTCCATTGCAATAGTTGATTCCAACATTCATACAAATAATCCAGCAATAGGAATACACATGCATAATATTTGATTCCAAAACATGTTTATGTAAACAAACCTCAATTTATATGTCGTTCTCTTATAACATATAATACATGATTAAACAAACCTTAATTTATATGTCATTCTCTTATAACATATAATACATGATTAATAGTGACAAACCATATACTTTATAAATCATGTGACAACAAGTTATATACATCTTGAATGCAAAATAATAGATACAGTACGTACATAGCTTTACGATGTATATAACTATACGTACAGGAATTAATCACGTTGCAATTACTTCTATGCATTCATTAATACTTTTATTTAATCACATTCTCACATTTGTATACCCAAATTTATTGCACATCAGAATCCAAGAAAACATGAAAAAACAATTTGTTTGTACATAGTAATGTCTGGCTCCAAGATTAATGTGCAGTACGTATACAAACATGCGATTTTAATTTCATCGTCAACGAATACAAATATTCGACAGTGGCAATTTGATTCTATATAAAATCACCATCAAATGTTAATTGAAATTAAACATCAATTACGAATTACGAAATTCGCAATCAACCGTGCATATTTGTTCCAAACCATCACCGAACTCAAAAGAAAATATAATACAGTGATAACAACAAACTCGCGATTAATAAAACTTTATAATTAAAAATCCAATCCTAATTTTAGTAATTAATCAATTTACAAGTAGGCTCTGATACCAAATGTTAATTAAAACTTTTATGCGCTTATAACTTGAATGCGGAAGCACAAATAATAATGAACCGCATGTAAATCAAATTAATCAACTAAACAATGTTCATGATTATGGATCTTTAATTAAAACAATAATAAAGATAAAGACTTACTTGATTCCATTGAGATGTAATCTCTAACCTGAACAATCAAGAATGCTTCACCTCTCTGATCTGTATACCTTAATCACCTCCTGATGATACGGAGACTAAAAAACTCAGAGACTAAAAACCTTATGATCAGAAACCGTGTTGTCATTAGAGTTTTCCCGGGTATTTATAGATGTGATGAGAAACCCTCTTTCAAGAGGAATGGGAAACCTCCCCCTTTCAGGAATATAAATCACTTTAGGAATGTGAAACCTCCTTTTAGGATAACCCATATCCTTTTTCCATTATACATCTTTTAACCCTTATAAACTTAAATTTTAACAGAATGAGAGGGAGGGAATTTCACCTAGTAATTCCGCCTTTATACATCACTAATCAGCAACGTGAGTCCTTATGGAATTACAACCTTTATTATATAAATGAATGTTAGGAAATAATTATTTCTAACAGGTTGAGCCACTTTTTTTTTATTTGAAGATCGAAATGCCTTTGTATTTATGAGAATTTAAACAACTTTACTGCTATAAAGGGTCAAAAATAATCATGTCATAACAATATTAGTACCAAAAGAAGATGTGTTGAATAAAAAAGACTAAAAGTGAAATAACACCTATAAATATATGACAAAAAATAGAATTAACTTTTTTTTAACTTATTACTCTATCCAGTTGTAGTATAAACTAGCCATGTGCATCTTATAGAACAAGAGTTGTACACATGTAGTACAAAACCTTGTACACTTTAGTGTAGACATTATGCACTTCAAAATTAAAAAAATTATCAAAATATCACTAGATTTTTTTAAATCTTTCCTTCTTTCAAAAACGTTGATCTGGATCTGATCAAAGGCTGAAATTTTAAGGCATATTTACTAACAGAAAACTGTTTTCTGTTTTCTAATTTTTCAGTTTTCATTCTCTGTTTTCTGTTTAGAAAACTTGTTTACTAACACTTACTTTTTCAAATTTATTTTTTTAGATTAACGTTATAAAAATAACAATAAGTTTAATTTCGAGAGATTTTTGACTTTATATTTAAAATATTTTAAAATATATTTAGTTTAAATAAAGTAACTTTTAAGTTCAATATATGTAAAAAATTTACATTTGATATCCGGACCAAATTTATATCTGTATATAACATAAATAAAAATATATCTCAATCAATAACCTATTAAGTTCACATAAAATTTAGTTTAGATAATATTAATATTTTTGAGCTAATATTTAAAATATGTTTGGATATATTCATTTGAACGACATGTATATAATATATAATTTTTAATTTGAATTTTAATATAGTAGTATATGTAAAATTTCGATATCCGATATATGGACCAAACTTGTATCTGATTTAACATAATTAAAAATATCTGAACCAATAACCAATTGAGTTCAATTAAAATATAAAATGTGGTACAGATTATAATTTTTAATTTTGATAATGTGAATAATATATAATTTTAAACATAAGCAAATAAATTATGTTTAAATAAGTAATGCAAGTAGAAAAGATAGAAGATGATGATACGTAAAAGAAGATGGCAATGAATGTAATCATAATAATGAATAAATATGTAAGTATATAATGGTGAGAATGTGGTTATAGACTTATAGTGACATATATAGTTTAATAGATGATAAATGATTCTGTTTTCTATTTGAAAAATTAAAAATTTATTTCCTGTTTTCAAAATGAAAAACTGTGCTAATAAACATGTTTTCTGTTTCCTGTTTTCCAGTGTTCCAAAATTCCAGAAAACTGGAGAAATTACAGTTAGGCCCTTATTTTTACTACTTTTTTACCTAAACACCTCTTTTTATTTATCCAATCTCTCTCTCTCTCTCTCTCTCTATATATATATATATATATATATATATATATATATATATATATATATATATATATAATTCTTTTTAGTTTTTTGATTTGGAACTAGAACCAGCTGTTTATAATTTTAGTACAAATTCTCTTCTTATTTACTGTAAAAACCATTTCCACTTTTCAGAGCTGTGGAAAGAGGCAGAGACAAGAAAGCACACAGAAAACAGATAACCAATCTGAGAGGATATGATAGTAAAACTACAAAGTAACAAACTATTAAGCCAAGGTAGGCCATCTTTTTGCCCAAAGTAAATACATCTTCATCATCTCTATATGACAGAAACCCAATTTTCAGTCTCCTCACTGTTTTGCCTGCCCAAAACCAGAGATGAATATCAGCAATAGTTTCTATGTTTATGCTTCAGTGAACCTATGAACTTGAACTATACAGGTAAACCCATTAGATGAAGGTTAAAAAACATTACTACTTTTCACCTATGATAAATGCATCGACTCGAAACAGTTCAGATTCTAAACAGAGAAAATTTGTAATTTGAGTGTCATTATCATATGATCTTTACTTTATGTAAAGTCGAAATCTTTCCGAGGAAATGCAATCAAATCATACAGTATGTAGTTCACTTTATCTTAGTACTGTATGATTTGGTTGCATATCCTCGTAAAGATTTCAAAATCGGTTTTTACTTTGGAGACGAAAGGTAGCAGACAGTTCTTAATTCCTATTTAAGATTTTGTCTCTAAGTGAAGAGGTCTTAATTTTTAAGGCGAAGATCGAGGATTACCTGCGAATAGAGGAAGGTTCCGAGGATTGCAATGGCAGCTCCGAGGGCGTTGACAGGCTGGACAGGCGTGTGGAAGATTATGATAGAAGAAACGATGACCGAGATTCGCTTCATTGTGTTTCCTATGCTAAATGTCAACGGGGAAATCTCATCCAAGGACATATACGACACCTGGTTATACAAATGATAGAATATGCTCTGCGCCGCCACCCACCTAATTGCGCAATTCACACCAAAAGGACAGATATTCTGGTTAGCAAACCGTTAAAAACAGATTATAACCAGTACTAAATGTTGTGAAACATCATGTGGAAAACAAGAAAATACGAGTAACATGAGTCCTCGTAAAAATTAAATCAGCACACTTTTTTGGTTCTGTATCACTGTCAGCACGAAATATATACGATATAGCATTGCAATGAATTTATGAGTCTTAACTATGCATACAACTGCCAATTGCGACTAATGACATGCCTGGAGAAATATGAATGTCACGATGCACATAAGTGACTAATGCTTACCAAACGAAATTCGGTCCAATCTCGGAAAGAGCTGTTTGCCAGCCGGCTGCCCACATTTGGGGACCCTCCATAGCAATTGCAAAGGGCGTGAGAATCAATAGAGACAATATTGACAAGCACGCGTAATAATTCATCCCACTGACAGACTTGCCTGTCATCCCTCTCTTCGAGAATATGTTTCGAAACACAAACGCCAAATTCGATATCATAGCCCCCATAAACCCTGTAACAACCTCACATAAATGTCAAATGCACAACAAAGCACATCGAATACATTGTACGAGATCAAATTACTAATTTAAGGAATGCATGAAATGTGAGGCTCTGGAAACAGAGAAGTTGTTATACCAGTCATGTTGAAGTTGAGCTCAGTAACGGCTGCAAGTGCACAGCCACCGATAATAGGCAGAAGTGACAAGTAAACCGGAATGGGGAATGTCTCTGCCAGCAGAAACCTCGAAACCAACACGCTAAATGCTGGCTCACCACTCTTGATTATGTGAGTGAATGAAACAGCAACCTTTGACATGCTTACAGTTGCTGCAACATGCCCAATTGTATGTGCCACTGCAACCTGCATTATATCACCAATAAAGACAACAAATAACCTTCATCAGGCAACCCAGCCAAGTTAGTCAAACTGTTAGCTTAGTAACCACAAACTTCCAAATTCAACTCCCAGTAAAAGCAACTTATAAGCCTTTTTAGATTAAACAGGTTTACTATGTACAATCTAGACTGGTTTAGATATGGGTTTACCTAGTGCGCACTGATCAGGCAGGTAGTGGTGGTTGCAGGTTTCCTCGTCACCAAAAAAAATTAAATAACCTTAATCCTAACAAAATCCTATAATGAAACCTAAAAGCCTAGCTTACAAGCTACAACCAACTCAAAAAACATCAAAACAACTACTTAAACCACTAAAATGATTGAATATATATCAAAAAGGGTGTGAATTTCATACTGGGAAAAGGGTCTTCCAGAACTCAAGATCAGTTTTTGGAGCTTCAGCGATTCTGGTAGCCCAAGAAAGCAGCATAATCAACGATCCCGCCGCAAGAGAAAGAGTTGATGTCAGCCATGGATAAGGATAGGCATTGAGGACCTTCTTGTTGTATATATTGAAAACCACATTCAAAGCCCACCACGTGGCAAAATAAATCCCAATTTTCAGCTTCTGGGCAGCCTCCGATTTCGGCGCTTCAATGTTGAGATCCGCCGCCGCCGACCGGTCAGCCTCGTACGCCCCGCACTGAGTCGAAGGTTTCTGGGTTTGTGTTTTTGATGGCAAAAGCCCAAACTTTGCAACAGAGGCAATGTACAGAGGCCTCTGGGTCTGGGTCGAAACATCAGAGCTCAAAATCTTGGTTTTTGAGATCCTGGGTAGCGACAGAAACCTAGTAATACCTAAATCCGAATCCAATCCCTTTCTGGGAATATTAATCAAACCGCAGGGTTTGATCGAGAAAGGTGAGTGTTTTATAGAACAAGCCATGATTTTTTGCTTGGGAAAAACAATGGGGGTTGCAAGAGAATCAATGGGAAATTGAATTAAACGATCGAATCGAATTGAAGGAGCAAAAATCAAGAAAATTTCTTGGAGATTTTCAGAAATGTGAAGAATTTCTTGTGAGGGGTGGACGGAGTGATCAAGAATGAGAATGGAACAGTGGTGCGCGAATTGCGGCTGACGGATAAAGACGACACAATATACGACGTCACCTCTGACTGATGTGGTTGGTACAAGACAATGATTCCAGAAAGTACAGGTAGAAACCTAGGAATTGAATCTCTAGGAGGATCTTCATGGAGTTTCCAGATTCTCTGGTCAAACACGGGATTTTGTGGTCAAAGCAACGGATAATTTAAGGGGTTTTAGGTGGGACTTGGGAGTTATGCCTTATACCCTTATATAAGTCTTTTTTCCTGAGTATTTAATTATTATTTTTTAAATTTAGATGATTCCAGTTTTGTCGGACTAATCATAAGCTCACAGGACTTCACCCTTAGAATCACGCGAGTCACTTATTCAATTTACCAGTGGGATCATAGTTTTCATGTACGCACAAGAGATCTAATTCAAACATTTCATCATTCTTGGATTTTTTTTTCATACTTGTTTTCAGTGAATATTTAATTGTTATTTTGCTGCAGTATAAGTTATTATGTTGCAAATAAAATTTGTCGTATTAGACAAAATATAGATGTTCAATTGGAAGATTCTTTGTAGTCAATTGAGAAATTTCTCACGGTTGTTGTAAAATGGTAGACTTGGAAAAAGTCAGTCCATTATTCCAATAATCTGTTTGAAAATTCAAAATTCTACCAAACGGTTTGGACTTTGAAAAAAAAAAAAAGAAGTAAGTCCATGAATGAATTATTTATTAAATAAATTAAAAACAAAAAGTAAGTCTATGAATGAATATTTTATTATCCCTAGTAAGAATATTGGATGCTAGGATATTGCTAGGCCCATGAAGATGAAGCTAATAGATGGGTAGTGGCCCAAGAGTGAACTCAACCCTCAAGACCACTCTTGGTTGTACCCAAATTGGGTTACTAGCCTTATGATTTTTATAATTCTCCAGCAATTGGTTTCATATTGACATATTGTCATCATTATATTGTGCATGTGAACTATTTCTCTTTCTTTTCTTTCTTTCTTTTTTTTTTTTTCAAGTGTTACATGATAAAGAGAAGGATGATGTTTGGCACAGTTTGGTGGATGAGTGACTGCATCTCACGGATAGTTTGGAAGAGATTTCCTTCACCTACGTCTTGAGAGAAGAAAATAAGTGCGCAAATTTTCTTGCCAATCTTAGTGTTAGCACTTAGCAGGGCCTGACCGGCCCGCCGGAGTGGGGTACTTTGATTCTTGATTCCCTTAGAGGAGATAGTGCGACTTCTTGCAAGCAATGGTGGAGGTGTCGCTTCTCGTAAAGTTTAGTAGTGGTTAGCCTCTTGTAGTTCACCCAAAAAAACTATTTCTTCATTGTATTTAGATAGTGCAATCTTTATTTATATATGTAAAATATTTGTGGTGTAGGTTTGGCCAATGGGTTCAAAGTCGTGTCTAAATATAAATCACAGTCCCATTTTTTAAAATTAATTTTTAGTAACGACTAAAACTTAGAATCATTATTGAGGGTGTGCGATAAACTCTGCTCTTGCGTAATAGTTCACAAACTACATAAAAAATAAAATAAAATAAAATAAAAAAGGTAAATCACACTAGACTACACTATGAAAATTCTGTATGTATAACGGGCTCGATCAAGACAAAACAATATATTGTGCGTTGAGCATGCCTTGAGGACACATGTCACACATATATTTGGTAGACTATTTTATCTCTTCCTCTTACAAATTATTGGGCTATTTACTAAATAGTCTAGACATCTTTTTAGATCATTAAATTATATTTAAACGCTTTTGAAAAACAACTCCAGTGATTAATTAATTCAAAATAGTTCTTTGCTAGTAGCAATAAGATGCAAGGTTCGTACTCTAAATTTCACACCACCGTGAGGCATAAATATAACTTCTACCCTAATTTTCCACCTCATTTAAGAATGTTAAACCCTATGAAAGAAGTGTAACCACTAACCACCCAACCAACTTTTGGAAAAAAAAAAAAAAAACAATCCAAACAAATTAAACCTAACCATCACCCTCATCTCTTTTATTTTATCTATACTGTTCAATTCATCACTCTCATGAATCTCATAAAGACAACAACAGTTTCATCAACCACCATCTTCCACCATTTTAACTGCACCTGTTCATCAGCACATATGTTTCAGAACCAAACATAAACATGATAATAAAACACAACAGGAATTTATGCAAAAAAGCAACCGAAAAAAAAAAATTGCAAGCTAGCTAGCTATCGTAGCAGTCCCTAGAGTTGCAGAAATAATGACCATTTAGTCCTCTCTGATCTTCTGCAGTGGCCAATTAAGCTTTTCTGGTGCAACATCTGGGTAGCAAATTAATGCCACTCTCAGCTCTCTTATGTGGCTTTTCTGATAATCACTTGTGGGCAAACAAGACACAGGTACTGTTAACTGTTCTTCCTTAAATAACACAACTGTACATTTTTAATGATGCTTTTTTAATTTAATTTAATTTTCCCCTCTGATCTTCATCATATGTATCACAGAAAACACTTGAATTGGTGTTTTATAAGACATTAGTTTGCGTGTGTACAGATAGATGCATGTGCACCATCATTATCTTCACTGCAGGTTCTGTGGCCACGTAATTGTGATCTTCTTTCTCCACTTTGACTATTAATTGGACTGTCACCATATATAGATATACTGTGTCTGTCTGTATATATATAAATTAAAGGAGAAAACAATATATATAATGTTTTTTTTTAATTAGAAATAAATGTGTTATTTGTCTTGTCATACATGCAGGAGACATTTTTAGCTCTGCATTCAGTCACCTAAAGGGTGAACTAAATAGGAAATATATTTTGTTGGGCATTTTTTTTTGCGTGGTGAAGAAAACTTGCAACCACTATTTAACCGAGGTGTTGGCAAGAATTCAATTTGTGATTTTCTAGTATGAGAATTATAGATGCTGCTATCCTTTTTGGGGCTTTGTTGGACATTTTTGTCATCCGGCTACCCTTTTTGGGGCTTTGTTGGGCATTTTGGTATCATAGGATTATATTTGATTTCTATACTTTTCTACTTTCATATATTATTGGGTTATACTGTATTTTATTTGTTATTAATCTCTCCTTCATATTGTAGGATCAAGCGTTTATTATTACGTCAAAAGTTATAACTCATAATTTTATTTTTTTATATTTGTGTAGCAATCAACACCACCTTAACTCTGATACCAATTAGGGCATAATAGGATCAAACGCTTACACTATGCCAAAAGGTATAACTACTTTTAACGTAGTAGTAAGCGCTTGATTCTACCCATGTGGACTTTGAAATAAAAAGAAAATAGGGAAGAAATTTAGTTCCTTAATTACGATACGGTCACAAGTTTGAGTTTTATGGCCTTATGGGAGATATTTCTATATTTTATATATACACAAGGATGGAATCATTCATTTAAATTTTTGCATATATATACTGATTTTTCTCAAGACAGTGTTGTGTTCTTCAAAAAGATTTAAAAACAAAAAAAAAAACAAAAAAACTAAATGATACAATTAAAGTTTTGCATATTTAAAAATATATGATTGCATTTTCTATTTTCCGTTTGTTCTAACTGATCCAGAAAGGCAGAAACAATGTAAGTCATAATTTTATTCATTTTATTTTCTTTGGCCCTGTTTGGTAAATGACGGTTAGCTTATTGGGTTAGAAGGTATAGACCATGTTTGGTAAATTGTCGTTAGCTGATTGAGTTAGTTGATTGTGTTAGAATGTATGATTAGTTGATAATATTAGCTGATTGTAGAAAGTTGTTTGATAGATTAGCTGTTAGCTGATAGCTGTTTGGTATAATTTCTTTTCTCAAAAAGCTAATTGAAAAGGCTGCTTTGAGTAGCCTTTTCAATTTTAGTATTTTGGAGTTACAAAAAGCTTATTAACCAAACAATTTTAGTATTTTGGAGTTACAAAAAGCTTATTAACCAAACAATTTTAGTATTTTGGAGTTACAAAAAGCTTATTAACCAAACAACTTTAGTATTTTGGAGTTACAAAAAGCTTATTAACCAAACAACTAATGTATTTTGGAGTTACAAAAAGCTTATTAACCAAACAACTAATAGTGGTCAAATAAGCCAAAATTGGCTGATAGGCTGATTATTTACCAAACAGGACCATGATTAGTTGATAATATTAGCTGATTGTAGAAAGTTGTTTGGTAAATTAGCTATTAGCTGATAGCTGTTTGGTATAATTTCTTTTCTCAAAAAGCTAATTGAAAAGGCTGCTTTGAGTAGCCTTTTGAATTTTAGTATTTTGGAGTTACAAAAAACTTATTAACCAAACAACTAATAGTGATCAAATAAGCCAAAATTGACTGATAGGCTGATTATTTACCAAACAGGACCTTTATCTGATCCAATAAAATGAAGATATACGGTAAGGGTTATATTTTTTTTGGTGCATCAACACACTCCAAGCAGGTACAGGTACTATCTGACTTTTCAGAATCTGGCTCCTCCTACATCAGCTAAAAGAAACTCCAACAACTCATCTGGGATCCTCTAAGACCGTTGTGCCATCACCTTTAGTTTGACCAAGGTTAGCAAAGAAATTAGCACATTTGTTACCTTCTCTAAGCACATTTTAAAATCACCTCATCAAATACCAAAGCAAAGAACTTGCAATTAGAAATGAGCTCTAATGACAAAATCACTAGTTCTAGAATACTCGCGAAGAATATAATACTTACACTTATCTTCTTTCAAAATAAAATAAAAAATGGGAACCAACTCATCATGAGATTGTTTTGCACTGTTCTATCATTTATTGTCTTTCCAACTACTCAAAGCCTCAAGTCATAAAATTCCTGCTAAACTTAATGATTTCACATTAAAAGTGGTAACCAAAACCCACCCATAGCCCCTTCCCAGTCCCCATCACCCTCCACTGCAAAAAGTCAATGCAAAGCCTTTACTATCAACTTAATACAAGTATTCAGCTTTTAAGTATATAAGACATATAATATCAGAAGATAAACTAGCTTAGTACTGCAAAAATTGTATTTATAATTTGTTGTTAATATATACTGTTTGTACTGACCGAGTGTATATGTGATGGATATATTCTTTTAGTTTAAGAGGTAAACCAACTTAAGTTGTTCATAACTGACTAAGTCGAACTAAAAAAGCTAATAAATAATTCCTACGAAAATGAATCTTGAAGGCCTGAAACTACTAAGCTAACTACTCAACAAACGTGACCAGTGTTCTAACAAAATTTCTCTCATCTATTATCAATCTTAACCCCTCTACATATAGTTTTCTCACTCTTTTTTTTTTTTTAATATAAGTAAGGGATCGGAGGTTGAACCTTTGACATTAACACCCTTTATAGATAGTTGGGAAGAACAAAGTTGATACATGACAAAAAGTACCATTGATGAAGACATAATAGATATAATAATCATACAATTATGAAGATGGATGAAGACATAATAATAGATATAATCATACAATTATAATTGTATTAATTAAACTCTAGCTAGCGTTTACTCATTCACTCGAATTACAATATCATTTTTGTCCACTTGACGACTATAATGGCGAAGTCAATACCCGAACCATCACCCTTGCAGTCTGGTGAAATGCCACTTAAACTTTCCTCAACAAAACACCACACAACAAGGACTTACACACTCATATATATACGGTGCGTTCTTGACTTCTTCCCTTTCTTTGATCACACAAACCCTTCTTGCTTCTTTTGTCCTTACAATACCCCTTCATGTCCCACTGCAATACTAAGAAAGGGAGTCGTGGTTAGTAAATTTTATATAACCCACTTTTATAACTCATTCAGTAGCAAATTAAATATTCTAGAGGCTCTCGGAGGTGAACCTTGTACTCAAAAGTCAAGACTATCCGTCATTAACTGATCAATTGAGTTATAACTCATTCAGTAGCAAATTAAAGAAGTGGGAGACTCAAATGTAAACCCTACACTCAAGTGTATGATTACTCGAATGTAAACTCTACTCAATAGCAAATTGAAGCCTAGACTACTCAATTAACTCAATTGAGTAGTCCAGGCTTCAATAGGAAACCAAAGATTTTGGAGGATCTCGAAAGTAAACGGCACACTCAAGACTCAAGATTACCAGCTAGGCTGAACTATTAACTCAATTGAGGTATGTTCGGACTTCAATAGGAAATTAAAGATTTCGGAAACTTTCAAAAGTAAACCCTACACTCAAGAGTCGAAATTACCAAACCAGGTATAACTATTAACACAATTGAGGTATGTATGGGCTTCAATAGGAAACTAAAGATTTCAGAAGCTTTCAAAAGTAAACCCTACACTCAAGAGTCGAAATTACCAAACCAGGTATAACTAGTAACGCAATTGAGGTATGTCCGAGCTTCAATAGGAAACTAAAGATTGTAACATAATAAGTAGAATATATGAATATGTTACCATTCATTTTTATTGAAGATGAGATCATGCACTTTCGCACGCAACGGCGCTTTTGATCCTTTCGACGGTGCACTTGATGAGGCTGTTCACGGTGGCCACCGATCCGAGAGAGAGCTTCGCCGTCGGGACCGAATCTACCAATATCTGAAACGCAACGGTGAGTAGAGACCCGCCGGAACCAACCTCGGGATTCATCACAGCCCCGTTGCTCGCCGGCCCGTCGGGGAGAATGGCGAAACCAGAAGGCAACAAGGCAACATAGTCAGGATCTCCGCCACTCAACACAACATTCATGGCCACAATGTCGACCGGAGCATAGATAACATAGGATCCTGTCGAATCCGTACAACTCTCCTGGAGAATCAGCATGTTGCTCTGGCTTGAATTCGCGCTCTGCAATTCACACACAACATCAGAAATAATGGCACAAAATTAAACATCCATGGCAAAGAAAACATTAAATAAACAACTGTTCACTGAACTTATTGCTTTTGTGCAATTGGATCACTAAATTTAAAAAAGTGTGCAAATAAATCATCAATTGAGTAAAATTGGTCCAATTTAAATTGAAAATATCTTAATCTTTCATCCCAACTAATATGACAAAAGAACTGAGCATCCTTAATGCATACTATGTAATTAATATAAACAAATTCTACCAAAAAATTAAAAAAATGTCCAATTACTTGTTTAATATTTTTTTGGCTCAGGGCACGACATGTCCTGAACAGACCTACTCAAACTAATTTATGTTCGCACCGAACCAATCCAATTAAGGAAAATGATGAATTTAATATTTAATTGTACCATGTTTAAGTTAAGTAACTTAAGTGCACAAAAATGATAAATTTAATAGTGGATTTGACAATTTTTCATTAAATTCTTACGTTAACTCGCAAGAGAGAGACGCAGTTTCCAGGATCACGACCGTTGGCAATATGCGCCATTTCTTGAACAAGCCCGCCGTTAGAGAGAATATCCCACTGTAACAACAACAGACAACCTTAAAACTTCATAGTAAAGAGAAGATGGAGGATTGAGAGTGGATATGGTTTAAGGGATGATACAAAATTTACAAATTATCACCTCATTTCTGGAATTTTCGTCGCGGAGAAAATCGAACACCCTTTTGGGTGGTACAGGCAGCCAGAAAGAAGTTGCAGCGCTGAGAACTATTCCAGGAGGCCTCCCAGGATCATCTATGCTCTTCCGGGTCATAACCCGAACATCATCGGCCCCGCTGCCCGACAACGTTGTCCATGTATGGGCAGTCGAGGCCCCAACTCCAGCACAAAAGCTCATCACCATTCTCTCGGCAAGCTTCAGCATGCTCTTCCTGCCTTCCGGGCTCGTTATCACTGCATTTTATGTAATCAGATCAATATCATTTATTTCATGAATGACTAGAAAAATCGACAGTCACTATTGGTAAACTCCATATTGTGAAGATAAATCAGTCTAAATTATGACTGATTCAAATAAAAATAAATAGACAGCTCCTACCACTAGGAGTAGACTTAATATATATATTATTATTAGTCGCCCGTCAGATCCTATTTAAATTTTAAACTCGTACCTCCAACTTCTCCGGTTTGGATGTTGCTAGCCATGGCGCTGGCAAGGCGTTCGCACTGCCGGTCTAGCGCGGTCACCCAGCGTTTCGCCCCGAAAGCCAGGCCGGAATTGACTAGAGGTCTGTAGATGCTGTGAACAGCTCGATCATCCACTTCAACGTGCTCAATCCATGTTACCTAAGCAATTGTGAAACATTAGATTAAAATCCGAGGTTTATTAGCAATCTGGAAAGCAGGTTTCCTAGTACAATTGATAAATTAATGAACTTTACTACCTTGGAATAACCGTTGGGTAATTCTTGAATTAAGCAACCAGATGGCCTTCTCCTACACCTTGTAACTGCAGAAGGGCGCAATGTGTCCAGAGAAACATCAACCACTGCCCAGGTTCCATCGCCGTGCTGCTTGCAGTATCTCAAGAAATAGTTTTCTCGAGTTGGAACGAGTGGTGAAGGGACTTGAAACTCGGCTGTCATCTGGAAACATTTTCAATACAACGTTAATGTTTTTGTTTAACAAGAATAGGAATAATGTTGGTATTATGTTGCTTAATTACTGTTTGTAGTGCGCCGTTGTAATTGCCGGCGACGCCGGTGGATAAAACCTCTAGGGTGAGCGCTCTTGACACAATTCCCGCGAACACGGACGACCATTGACTCTGGAAATCAATGAAAAATAGGCTCTGTTTAGTATACCTAACTTAAAAACTGAAAGTTTACAGACTAGTAATTATTGATTTATTTTGTAAAGTTTAAGGATAGCATTTCAAAATAAGTTATTATGTGCTCTAAACAGAATGAGGATTATTTGTACCACATCCATGAGAATTTCGACGAGGTTAATGTGATTCATGATGACAACGGCTGATTCTCGGGAGGCTTCGGATTTGAATCCCAATGGCTTCGGACCAATCCCTCTTGGGAATGTCCGGACATATTCATCTTCGCTAAGAATCTCGGTGGAGTTGTCGGGGCTTGGGACCCACAAGGGTTCTCCGGATTGCGCCATTCTGATCAGCTCCTCCATTGCAGCCACCGCGAGCTCGATGATCATGGGCTTATCAGCATCTGAAGGCCCGGAAACCGACCGGAGAAGATCGCCGGCGGTGTATAATTCCCCCGGCAGCTGTGCCGGTGGAGGGCCGAAACTTCCCACTCCTAGATCAAGCGAACGCGGCGGCGCGAGTGGCGGCGCGTTGGGGTATGAAAGCATTGGCTTGCCAACATACTTGGCAGCAATGGCAGAAATCTTGTCAATCTACAAAGCAAAAAACTCAAATTAGTGGTGAAGATACTGAATGTCGTGACAATGTTTATTTGGATAATGTTACATTGGTACCTCTTCTCGAAGGCGAACATTTTCGATCCTCAAATGCTGCTCATCAAACGACATTTCGCCAATGGTTGCAGGCCCGCCACAGTTGGGGCAAGTCGCGTTGCTGAGGGCCTCCTTATACCGGATATTATCAGCACGAAGCTTGTCGTTCTCCGCCCTCAATTGACTGTTCTCATGTCGTTCGTGTTGAGCCTGAAAACACAAACTAACACACAATTACTTCCATACCCATCATTAAAAGTAAAACATTATATTTTTAGCCATCAAATGCCCAAAATACTGCAACCAATTCAACATGGAAGAAGAACAACCTTCATTTGAGTGCGTTTGTTTTGGAACCAAAACTTCACTTGCAATGGCTCCAGGGCCAATCTCCGTCCCAATTCCTTCCTTTGTTTATCATCAGGGTGCGGACATTCTTTGAAAAACCTGTTACATTAATTAAACAACCTCAATCAATACCTCGTACCCACAAAAAAAAAATAAAAAAAAATTCAAGATAAGTGTTCACAAACAGTTCAGCTCAGTTGATTCTTGAGTGACAGATTACTGGTAAGAAAATTCAAGAAAATGAAATTTTATGGTTTCTTACGATTCCATTTCTTGGATTTGATGTTGGGTGTGACGATGATAACGTTTCTTTTTATTAGAGGGAAGATTGGGATCTTGATCGTCTCCGGAGGGAGCTTCCATGATATCGGTGCCGGATTTGCTCTCAAACTCGTCGTCTCTAAGCATATCCAACTCGTTCTCCGGCGGCTTATGGCTCATATCCAGCAAATGGTGGTGGGTATCAAACATGTTCGGCTGAAACATCTTTAATCAATCACTGTTCTTATAATCCCTCAGGCCTCCAGATTAATTTATAATAATCTGCAACAAGATAGAAACCCTCATTAAGCACACAATAATTACCAACCCAGAAAAAAAAAATGGAGTTTAATTTCTTCTTCACCAAGCATGCTTCACTACTGGGTTGTTTAATTGAATTGTTTAATTCATTCATTCCCTATACACTAGATCATAATCTAAGCAGATCTGGAGAAAAAGGAGAGATGAAACTCAAGAACTGATGAATATATATGTACCCAAAAGCTTGAAGGGTCGCCGGAGAGTTACTTTAACGTTGATTGAGGTTATCAAGTGTGTGGTTCGGGGAAACCGATGATCGCCGGGAAATTAACGACGGCGGTCGGTCTGGGTATCTTTTTTCTCTTCTCTCTCGCTAGTTTTAGGGTTTTCTCTCACAAACAAAAGTACATTTTTTGGGGCGGTTTGACTAAGGTTAGTAGATTTTCTGGCAGCGTCTGAGGATAAGTAAAAGGATGTTTTACAAGCAAAAAAAAAAAAAACAATTTAGCAACTGACTTTTTGTCTCCTTTTGTCTGAAACTCAGTGAAAAAAAATTGGCAAGAACTCATAGTATAAAGAGTTGACGCAGTGTGAACACAACCCTACTGGTCTTACCATTTTATTTTCTTAAAATTTTTTTTTACCCAATTGATTGATGTTACATTCTCCTATGATAACGCTAGCGAATATCTCGGATGCACCATCAAACTTTGACTCTTTAAAAAACTTCTCTTTCTTTAAAAACAAAAAACAAAAGATTATTATTATAACGTAAGATTAAAAAGTCATAGGGGGGAATATGAACGCATATTGGGACTTACCATTTTCTTGGGGTTTTACTATTCCCTCTTTGGCGGCCGGAGAGAAGGAGCCGTGAAAGGTACGACGGAGGGTCTGGTTTTCCGGCGAGAGAGAGAGAGAGAGTGGAAAGCCAGTGGCGGGAGGCGGTGGGTGGGGCGGTGATTAATGGCGGAGGATAACTTTCTTGTGAAGGGAATTTAAGAAAATATACTTGGGGGAAAGGAGAGAGAGATAGTGTTTTTATTATCAAAAGAAGAGAGAGAGAGGGAGAAGAAGAAGAAGGGGAACAGGTGGAGAAGATGTGGCAGTGAAGGAGTTATTGCAGAGCGTATTGAGAGTATGAAAATGCATTTATGGCGGGGTTGGAGGTGTTATTAATATATCATATCGCTAAGAGAGAGAGAGAGAGGGAGGAAAGAGAGAGAGAGAGAGAGGAGGGCTGGGAGAGGGTAGGGGGTGAGGGAGTTGTGTTGGTTGGGGACTTGGGACAAGATTACACAAATAAAAATAAGAAATTATTGCTTGTTTAGGTAAATTGAAAAGTGATTTGAATTTGGATTAATTTCGTAGCGGGGAAGATATCGAATGTCGTATATCAAAAGAATCTTGGAATGAGGTTCTGAAGTGTTATATTCGAAGGAGACTCTCGGAAGATAGCTGAAGGAGTCTTGAACAGCTCAGGAACCAGCCAAGTGACGTACAATGTTCTCAAAGCATGTAAACAGGAACTGAAGTTCATACGGACAATAAGGGCAGTGCCTCGGTCACGATTTTTTCATTATTTGATCGGATCAAAAAAGAAACTTTGGGATCGCTAGAGACAAAAAAAATCATAAATATAACTATATAAAGCAGATCAACCCTATCATTCTGGGGTGACGGAGGGATCGTACCATTCGAGTCGTTTTTTTATGCTTTTCCCGGAGGTCTGGAGAAAGGCGCAAATAGAAGTAGATAAACGGGAATTAGAGGAATCACGAGTAAAGTAGTTATAAATCCTGTCAATAAATTTTTTTCATGCTTTTCCCGGAGGTCTGGAGAAAACTGCAAATAGAAGTAGATAAACGGGAATTAGAGGAATCGCCAGTAAACGGGAATTAGAGGAATCGCGAGTAAAGTAGTTATAAATCCTGTCAATAAAAAAGGGCTTACAGAAAGTCCATCTATTCCGAGTAAACGGGAATTAGAGGAATCGCGAGTAAAGTAGTTATAAATCCTGTTAAGGAAATAGGGCCTATAGAAAGTCCATCTATTCCAATCAAACATAGTAGCGAATCAACTAGATAGGGCGCGAATTAGAGGAATCGCGAGTAGTAGTTATAAATAGGGCGGGAACAACTAGATAGGGCGCGAATTAGAGGAATCGCGAGTAGTAGTTATAAATAGGGCGGGATCAACTAGATAGGGCGCGAATTAGAGGAATCTCGAGTAGTAGTTATAAATAGGGCGGGAATTAGAGGAATCGGCGCGAATTAGAGGAATCGCGAGTAGTAGTTATAAATAGGGCGGGAATTAGAGGAATCGCGAGTAGTAGTTACGAACTTGGGATGCACGGCGAGAATTAGAGGAATCGCGCGAGTAGTAGTTATAAATAGGGCGGGAATTAGAGGAATCGCGAGTAGTAGTTACGAACTTGGGATGCACGGCGAGAATTAGAGGAATCGCGAGTAGTAGTTATAAATAGGGCGGGAATTAGAGGAATCGCGAGTAGTAGTTATAAATAGGGCGAGGATTAGAGGAATCGCGAGTAGTAGTTATAAATAGGGCGAGAATTAGAGGAATCGCGAGTAGTAGTTATAAATAGGGCGGGAATTAGAGGAATCGCGAGTAGTAGTTATAAATAGGGCGGGAATTAGAGGAATCGCGAGTAGTAGTTATAAATAGGGTGGGAATTAGAGGAATCGCGAGTAGTAGCTATAAATAGGGCGGGAATTAGAGGAATCGCGAGTAGTAGTAGTTATAAATAGGGCGGGAATTAGAGGAATCGCGAGTAGTAGTAGTTATAAATAGGGCGGGAATTAGAGGAATCGCGCGAGTAGTAGTTATAAATAGGGCGGGAATTAGAGGAATCGCGTGAGTAGTAGTAGTTATAAATAGGGCGGGAATTAGAGGAATCGCAAATAGTAGTTGAAGCACAAGACTCAAACTCATGACCTCCCATATGGGGGAGGCCACTACATGCCATTTGAACACAAGGTACTTGGCTTGTAATATATTGTGTTGTTTAGTTATACATTTGGAGAAGAGAAGATAGAGTATGGAGAATGGAAATGGGGGAAATGAAAAACTACACCGAGAAAGGAAAAATAAAGACATCGAATGATATATGCTTAACGTAGCAACCAATGATCGTGCGATCGAGCATATAACTGTAGCTCTCCCAAATGGGAAGTCATAAGTTTGAATCTAAGTTGGAGGTAAAGGATAACTCTTTGTGCTTCAATAGGTCAGAGTCTCTAGTACTCAAAAAGATAAATCAACTTAGTAATCAAAGTAAAATATATATTTGGTGAAATAAATTGATCACACGACAACATGACGTGGTGCCCTCCAATCTAAAGACAATATATATTTGGTGAAATAAATTGATCTTGACGACAACCTGACGTGGTATCCCTCCAATCTAAAGAAAATATATATTTGATGAAATAAATTGATTGTGACGACAATCTGACGATGGTGCCGTCCAAACTAAGGACCGATCAGGCACCTCTACTTTATCCAAGGCTCCAACCTGATGCAGTGCCCTCCAATCTAAGGACCGATAAGACGCCTCTACTTTAGCAAAGACTCCAAGGCACAACTCACCACTTTGAATGGGTAGGCGAGTAGATAGCACCTGAAGTACAACCTGTAAAGAAAATCCAATTGTTCTGACATCTTAATGCTCCAACTCGAGTTATATGTTGGTTTACCTCCTTATGGTCTTTCTGGCATCTTAATGCTCTCACTCGAATTATATGTTGATTTACCTCCTTATGGTCTTTCCGGCATCTTAATGCTCCCACTCGAATTATATGTTGGTTTACCTCCTTATGGTCTTTTACGGACTAGAGTTACAACTTACAAGTTAGATTATTTACCCCGTGCACATTATTAAGTAATGGCTAGGAGTTCTCTTCCTTATCACCCTAAAGAAAAAACACGAAAAAAAAAAAGAAAAAAAAAAGAAAGAAAGAAATTGGTTGTTTAAATTGAACTTTCTATTATATATAATTTGTTGTTTATTATAATATGTGTTACATCCATTTATATTATTTGAAGATCAAAATCAACATGAATTAATTAAATAAACTTAGATAAAAATTACTCCCTCTGTCCCGTAATGTTTGTCCGATTTACATTTGGCACGGAGTTTAAGAAAGTTAATCAAACCAGACTTTCTTTCCGCTTATGCCCTTCTACAATTATACTTACTGACAGTTTTGCTTGCTACAGGGGATTTCTTATTTTCTTCCTCACTCTTCATTTCTTTAGACATTTTCTGCAACAACCCCATTTCTTCAAGAAACCCATTTCTTCATCATTCTCCAACAAATCCTCCATAGCTCTCTATCTTTTATTCTTCTTTTTAGTTCTTTATACACCCGTGATTATACAAAAATAAATGAACTTAATACTTGAGAACATATAAAAACGAAAAAAAAAACAAAAGACAAAAAATAAGTGGTGTTTAAAAATAGATGGAGTTATAAAAATCTGAAACTTCATGAAATTGATGGGATGGCAACGCCGATTTGAGATATCATAAAAATTGCTACACTAGTGAAGGTGGCTAATGTTTTTGTGGAGTTCATACTAGCTTAGCCTCTTCGCAAAGCACCGTGAAAAAGAATAATATCTAGGATCTCATCAAGATCTCAAAATGGGCGTTGGTGGCAACAGTGGCGGCGTTACTGTTACAGCTCGTCTGCTCTTGCTGCCGATGGTACTACCATGTTGTTGCTTCTCTGGTGACTAAGGAAAAAAAGAAAGAACAAAAAGTTGTTTTGATAGATTTTTGTTTTTGGTTCCGTTCAAGTTTTGAAGTGAATGGTTTACTTTGCACAGAGTATTAAGAATATGTGGACTATGCCTAATCTTGAGTGGATGATAGTTGTGAAGACTATGTACCATTATAATAAAAGGGCAAAGTTGGAAAATAAAAATATAATGATGTTTATTTTTAGAAAGTGGACAATATTTTGGGACGGACGAAAAAGGAAAGTAAGACAGGTAAAATGTGACGGAGGGAGTAATAAATGTTTGTATTTTTTTTTTTTATAAATTAACATAGGTCACATTATAAAATAAAATAAAATAAATCCAACCTACCTATCCAATTCTTGTGTTATGAAAAATAAATGCGGATACTCTTCAACATTAAATTGTAGTACTACCTTTTATGTTCTTAATTTTTACTGTCCATTTACCGTACCATTGAATGCATAACTAATATGCAGAACTACTATTTAAGAGCTTAATAAAAATTAAATAAATAAATATTTTTTTCCATATATTAAACATATATACAATATATGTGATTTATTCAACGATGGTTAAATGATTTAATATTAATAACAATAACAATAATAATAATAATAATAATAATAATAATAATAATAAGGAATAATGATCAAATTAATCACTCAACTATACGCGAAAATGCAATTAGATCATCTAACTTTTTTCTTTATAAAAAAGTACAATTGGCCACATGAATAAGTCAAATTCATGCAATTAATCATACCAAATTGAACGATTGTGTTGGTCAATACCCGTTGCCCGAACTGTGCACGTGAGTTTTCTTTTTAATTTTAAAATTAATTTAAAGTTGTGTAGTTTTCTTCGTCACAAAATTGGTGACAAGAGCTCTCTTCGTCTTCGATGGCGAAGATGAAAGTGCAGACAAAGAGACGGTAATATATATATATATATATATAGAGGGTCATGTTCAGGTGCGGCCGTGCGGTTCACACCACTCAATGTTACGAAATACACCACTCAATGTTAAGAAACACACCACACAAATATGCACTGTGGTGTGTTTCTTAACATTGTGGTGTGTTTCATTGTGTTTCATTGTGGTGTGTTTATTAACATTGAGTGGTGTATTTCGTAACATTGAGTGGTGTGTGACCGCACGGCCGCATTTGAACCAAAATCTATCTATATATTATTTATTTATTTATTTATTTATTTATTGTTTAAATTTTTTTAAAAAAAATTGTCTAGCTCAACCATGTTTAAAAAATTAATTTTTAAAATTTTAAAAGCCACATCATCATTTTTACCTAAATCACCTGCCAATTTGGTTTGATTGCAAAAATTTGACCTATTTTGAGGGCTAATTACACTTTTTTTTTTAGTTAAATAACCTAAATCACCTGTCAATTGAGTAATCAAAGTAAAATATATATTTGGTGAAATAAATTGATCGTGACGACAATCTGACATGGTGCCTTCCATATATATTTGGTGAAATAAATTGATCATGACGACAATCTGACAATGTGCCCTCCATATATATTTGGTGAAACAAATTGATCATGACGACAATCTAACGTGGTGCCCTCCAAATTAAGGACCAATCAGACACCTCTACTTTAGCAAAGACTCCAACCTGGTGTGGTGCCCTCCAATGTAAGGATCGATCAGACGCCTTACTTTAACAGAGACTCCAAGGCAAAACTCATTACTTGGAATGGGCAGGCGAGTAGATAGCACCTGATGAAGTCCAGCCTGTAGAGAAAATCCAATTGTTCCGACATCTTAATGCTCCCACTCGAGTTATATGTTGGTTTACCCCTTATGGTCTTTCCGACGTATTAATGCTCCACTCGAATTATATGTTGGTTTATCTCCTTATGGTCTTTTACTGACTAGGATTACAAGTTGGGTTTACCCAGTGCATATTATTAAGTAGTGGCTAGGAATTCTCCTTGTCACTCTAAGGGTAAAAAGAAAAAAGAGAAAGAAATTGGTCATTTAAATTGCACTTATATATATAATAATATGTTGGTTATTATAATCTGTGTCACATCCATTTATATTATTTGAAGATCAAAATCACCGTGAATTAATTAAATAAACTCAATTTAGATAAAATTTAATAAATGTTTGTATATAAATAATTTTTATAAATAAACATAAGTCACATTTTAAAATAAAATAAAATAAATTCCACCTACCTATCCAATTCTCGTGTTATGAAAAATAAATGGGGATACTCTTCAACATTAAATTGTAGCACTACCTTTTGTGTTCTTAATTTTTACTGTCCATTTACCATTGAATGCATAACTAATATGCAGAACTACTATTTAAGAGCTTAATAAAAATTAAATAAATAAATATTTTTTCCATATATTAAACATATATACAATATATGTGATGTATTCAACAATATATTAAGAGTTAGGTTAAATGATTTAATAATAATAAAGAACAATGATCAAATTAACCACTCAACTATACGCAAAAATATAATTGGATCATCTAACTAAAAGAAAAAGTTCAATTGGCCACATGAATAAGTCAAATTCTTGCAATTAATCATTCCAAATTGAACGATTGTGCCGGTTAATACTAGTTGCCCGGCATGTGCACGCGACTTAGCTTTTCTTTTTAATTTTAAAATTAATTTAAAATTTTGTCCTTTTTTTCGTCTCAAAGTTGGTGACAAGAGCTCATTTTGTCTCTGACGTTGCAGACAAAGAAAAGCTCGTCGTTTCTAGACTAGAGATGAAGAAAAATCTTCATCTCCAGGTTGAAGACAAGAGTTGCACTCTCTTCGTCTTCGATGGCGAAGATGAAGAGGAGACAAAGAGACAGTAATGTTTATATATATATATATATATATATATATATATATATAT
>NC_044916.1:2666454-2680516 GCF_003576645.1 Ipomoea triloba
GTGCGGCCGTGCGGTTCACACCACTCAATGTTACGAAATACACCACTCAATGTTAAGAAACACACCACACAAATATGCACTGTGGTGTGTTTCTTAACATTGTGGTGTGTTTCATTGTGTTTCATTGTGGTGTGTTTATTAACATTGAGTGGTGTATTTCGTAACATTGAGTGGTGTGTGACCGCACGGCCGCATTTGAACCAAAATCTATCTATATATTATTTATTTATTTATTTATTTATTTATTGTTTAAATTTTTTTAAAAAAAATTGTCTAGCTCAACCATGTTTAAAAAATTAATTTTTAAAATTTTAAAAGCCACATCATCATTTTTACCTAAATCACCTGCCAATTTGGTTTGATTGCAAAAATTTGACCTATTTTGAGGGCTAATTACACTTTTTTTTTTAGTTAAATAACCTAAATCACCTGTCAATTGAGTAATCAAAGTAAAATATATATTTGGTGAAATAAATTGATCGTGACGACAATCTGACATGGTGCCTTCCATATATATTTGGTGAAATAAATTGATCATGACGACAATCTGACAATGTGCCCTCCATATATATTTGGTGAAACAAATTGATCATGACGACAATCTAACGTGGTGCCCTCCAAATTAAGGACCAATCAGACACCTCTACTTTAGCAAAGACTCCAACCTGGTGTGGTGCCCTCCAATGTAAGGATCGATCAGACGCCTTACTTTAACAGAGACTCCAAGGCAAAACTCATTACTTGGAATGGGCAGGCGAGTAGATAGCACCTGATGAAGTCCAGCCTGTAGAGAAAATCCAATTGTTCCGACATCTTAATGCTCCCACTCGAGTTATATGTTGGTTTACCCCTTATGGTCTTTCCGACGTATTAATGCTCCACTCGAATTATATGTTGGTTTATCTCCTTATGGTCTTTTACTGACTAGGATTACAAGTTGGGTTTACCCAGTGCATATTATTAAGTAGTGGCTAGGAATTCTCCTTGTCACTCTAAGGGTAAAAAGAAAAAAGAGAAAGAAATTGGTCATTTAAATTGCACTTATATATATAATAATATGTTGGTTATTATAATCTGTGTCACATCCATTTATATTATTTGAAGATCAAAATCACCGTGAATTAATTAAATAAACTCAATTTAGATAAAATTTAATAAATGTTTGTATATAAATAATTTTTATAAATAAACATAAGTCACATTTTAAAATAAAATAAAATAAATTCCACCTACCTATCCAATTCTCGTGTTATGAAAAATAAATGGGGATACTCTTCAACATTAAATTGTAGCACTACCTTTTGTGTTCTTAATTTTTACTGTCCATTTACCATTGAATGCATAACTAATATGCAGAACTACTATTTAAGAGCTTAATAAAAATTAAATAAATAAATATTTTTTCCATATATTAAACATATATACAATATATGTGATGTATTCAACAATATATTAAGAGTTAGGTTAAATGATTTAATAATAATAAAGAACAATGATCAAATTAACCACTCAACTATACGCAAAAATATAATTGGATCATCTAACTAAAAGAAAAAGTTCAATTGGCCACATGAATAAGTCAAATTCTTGCAATTAATCATTCCAAATTGAACGATTGTGCCGGTTAATACTAGTTGCCCGGCATGTGCACGCGACTTAGCTTTTCTTTTTAATTTTAAAATTAATTTAAAATTTTGTCCTTTTTTTCGTCTCAAAGTTGGTGACAAGAGCTCATTTTGTCTCTGACGTTGCAGACAAAGAAAAGCTCGTCGTTTCTAGACTAGAGATGAAGAAAAATCTTCATCTCCAGGTTGAAGACAAGAGTTGCACTCTCTTCGTCTTCGATGGCGAAGATGAAGAGGAGACAAAGAGACAGTAATGTTTATATATATATATATATATATATATATATATATATATAATTTAAAAAACATTGTCTAGCTCAACCATGTTTAAAAAAATTATTTTTTAAATTTTAAAAGTCACATCATCATTTTTACCTAAATCAGCTGTCAATTTCGTTTGATTGCAAAAATTTGACCTATTTTGGGGGCTAATTACACTTTTTTTAGTTGAATAACCTAATTACATTTTCATATGTAATTAAATTTCATTTCACTTATTTATAATAATAATAATAATAATAATAATAATAAATATAATAATAATATTATTATTATTAGTATTAGTATTAGTATTATTATTATTAGTAGTATTATTATTATTGTTATTGTTATTATTATTATTAACAATAAATTAATCATCTGGGTTTTTATTTCTTGCCTTGATAATTATCCTTTCACCTTTAATTAAATGGATAATTCAACAGAAATGTTCAATAAAAATGTAGTCATTAGTCAAATAATTTGTTTAAAAAATATATCATAATTCTTGTCAACTTTGAGTTGCAATTGGATCACATCTACCTATAACACGGAGTATGAGAATTCTTTCTTTCCAAATGTTGAATTTCCAACTCCAAAGTTCTGGTCCGACAGAATATATGCGAGGATATATGAGAATTCTTGAAAATTGCACTACTGTATTCACAAGATTATATATATTAAGTTCATGTTTTTTTTTCCCCTTTTTTAATACTAAGGTAGGGAAAGCAAAGACAAAGAAATTACAAAGATTACAAAGACATGGTCACACCACGCTATTGCATGCAATAAGATTATAATAATTTGTTAATAGTAAAAGTGTGAAGTAATTGAATACATATATACTTCCTATTTAAATTGAAAATATAATTTAAATCACAAAATTTCACTATGTAATGAAATGATGACAGTATAAATTCAAACGAAATATATCTTTTATTTTTCTTTAATGAAAACAAAATGGAGAATGAATGGTGGGATATTTTAGATTTTTAGGATATGCATATTGAGAAATTTACAACATTTATGAGTTTTCTGACCTAATATTCATATTTTACCTATCTAGAATATTATTACTATATTTTACTATATTAACAACCAATGAATATATGCTATTTAATGTGCGCACACGCACATATACCCATAGAGAGACAATAACATAAGTTAAGTAGTTGCATTGGTCTCAAAGTAGGTGCAACACGGACCACATCTAAGTTAATCCGATTCCATAGTGGTGAGATATTGGATATCTATGCAAACAAAATTTTTTTAAAATATTACACTGTCTAATATGATTATTGTATTTTATATGCATTTATTGTAAGTGATGAGATCAGATACTGGATATCTATGCAAATAAAAATCTTTATAATATTGTACTGTCTAATACTGTAATATGATTTTATTTTATATGCATTTATTGTAAGGTTGACAAATAGTCTCATTAAAATCTTATAATATTATCTAATACTCTAATATGATCCTATCTATTTTGGAAATACAGCATTTTAATTTGACATATAAATTAAAATTGTAAAATTTCTCTAATATATGTATAACAAATTATTTAGTCTCAATAAATATTATCACATATGTTTCCGATCCGGGGCACAACTCAACTAGTGTACTAACCCAAAATAAGTTCAGATTTTTGTTTCGCTAGCAACCGCTCAATGCATGGTCCAAACCCTGGCATGGTGCAAGGTTCAAATCGTACCAATCGGACCACATTATGCAATTTGTCTCATCCACCAATATTCGCAGCGGGAGTGGTGATAATGAACCATTAACTTATTAAATATCATCTTGTATTTAGTGCAAGTAATGAGATGTTAAAAACTAGCTAGTAATGACAACTATAATGAAATATTTAGAAATATATATATATATATATATATACACACACACACAAAGACAAGAACTATGTATTTATTATGATTAAGGATATTATTATGCAGATTTAGGTGTGAATATAATGTGATTCAATTAAGATGCATGGGGACAGCATCAACAGCTTTTGCATAATAGTCCTCTTATGGTCCCACATTAGAATTTCTATTTAGAAGATCAAATCAAAGTCCAATTGACAAACTGTAGTTATACTTGATTTAGATAATTCAACCCTAATTCCATTAGGTGGGTGTCTTCTGCCTTGACCATTTGGTAATATAGGGAAGTATAGATATGTGATACATTTTTTTTTTCTGAAAACATACATAATCCTTTTTTTTTATTGATTGTATTGGTATTCAATTATTCATATTATGCAAGTTAGAATTAATCCAATTGAGTCATTGTTGAATTTATTTTGGAATAAATTATTCCAAGAGCGTTGATGCATGCGTTACTTTTAAAACAAGTAAGCTGGTAACACTCACGCACGCACGTCGCACGCACGTTGCACGCACGTTGCACGCACACGCGCACACACATATTTGAACTTGACTAGAGTAGCCATGGAGGGTTCGAACCACGCAAGTATCACTAGTAGGAATACTTGAATTTAAAAAAAAAACTATAAAATTAATTAAAAATCTACCCAACTTTCTTATATATGATATAGTTGCTTATTGAATACAAACATCCAAGGACATTCATGAAAATCATCAGGAATTAAATATTGAACTTATTGCATTTTGTACATCTTGTTTTAAATAACTATCAATTCAACATGTGCTTAGAATTAATTGTTCATTGCCAAATATACATTTTAGAGACTTCAATCACAACACCATTTGCTTACTTCTTTAATCACTTTGACAGCAACTCATCACAATTAGATTGATGAATGAAGAGGTTGCACATATAAATGATCTCATATATTAAGTCTCATGTTGCCTAATTATGCAATTTTAATTATAAAAATCAGCATACCACCTTAAAAACTAACTATAAGATTAGGTTTAATATTCCGACATGATATATCATAATTATTATTGTTAGTATCAAGTATTTAATTTACCCCTACAACAAAAGTTATAACTAGTACTAAAAACAAAATTTTATTTATTTGATTTACGAGAAAGCTCGCTAGCGATACCCAAATGAGCACGTACTATGGGTGAAGTTCGTCTTGTGATCCTAGCTGACAAATGACCATGCACGATGAAGTAAACCAACCTAAATTTTCCATAATTAATCGGTTCAAACCAAGATGCCAATAGACAACTACCTCAAGGAGTCAAACTTGTTTGAAACCTTGTAACCACAATTTTATTTATTTAGATTATACATACACAACAGCTAGTGTCATGTTTCAATGACGGGATATTGAGCATAGTCCTCCAGACATCCATCCATGCAATAATTCTGACCTAATTTGTCAACCTTGTTTCTCGAGGTATTTGCAGAGATGGAGTTTTTGTTTCAAATTATGCAACTATTTTTTTTATCACATTATTCAAATATCTAATATGCATGATATTTTTATATATGTATGTATGTATGTCTTCCATTATTCATAGAGTTGAACTTTTTGAACAAAATGAAGATCCAATATCTTGGTTAAGTAGCTAATAACTATAGTCTCCAAATTTTCTTATTGATGTGCCATAATAATTAATACCATGAATATTTTTTTAATTTTTATTGGTCAAGAGAGAAAGAGGGTGAAGGCAGTGGGTCCCTTGAATTAATCTTCACTTTCCTGCTCCCAACTGCATCTAATAACCCCTCTTTATTACTCCATTTTCTCTACAAATTAAAGAGAAATTCCAGATACTGAAAATGATATTGAAATAATTTCTATAAACAAAAAAAGAGACGGTTACTTTTTGTAAATAAATATAGTATTTTTGTATATAAAATAATTATAATTTATAAAAAAAAAACAGTAAAAGGGTGTTACAAATAATTATGATATGTTTATAACTAAAATAATAATTATTTACAAAAATATTAATAGACACCTTTGATTTACAAGAAAGTCTATAGTCATCGTTACTCGAAGGTACATTTTGGGTAAAGCTTTATCCAGCAAAGAACTACAAAATAAGAGGTAAATCAACTTAGATTGCTCGTGACTGATCAGCTCAAATTAAGAAAAGTGTCTTGGGTAGGGTTGTCCTAATATTAAAATGTACAACTAAGTAATGAGCAAAGTGTATTTTCGGCATTGTACAATTTTCTGGATCAAATTAAATTTGGGACACTGTTTTGGTGAGCTGACTACTTGGAGCTGCCCATTTAATTCATTTCATACCATATCTGTAAATTTTGCAGTAACATTTTTTTATGCCTTTTAAAATCTAGAAATGAAAATTTATTTCCACTCCATGATTATTCACTCCCTTGAATATTCTAGAGTTTTTGGGTGATGGTGATGGGTGGATCAGTATAAGGGTTACAGTTGCACTCACCCTAGCTTACAATTGATTAACATATGTTTTTTTTATAAATATTAATATTTATTACGATTTCAATTGTATAATTCACACTACTATATATATATATATATATATATATATATATATATATATATATATATATATATATATATGTCTGCATGTGTACACCCTTGTAATTCATAGATTGATTTTAGATATATGTATAGGTGTAGCAAGGTTAGGAGTGTACATTAAATAACATTTACGAGGATGAATGTTATTAATATTTAGACTTGATTAAGTCTGAAAGGAGTGACCAGATAAGTGGAACATGATCTTTATACATAAATGTCATGAGTTTGATTTCTACCAACATTCTCTCAGTTAAAACTCATCCCACAAGATTTTCTCTGCTAATGTACACCTATATATGGACTTGATTATTCTTCTAATGAACTTATTTTTCATTTGAAATTATTGTTTTCCCGTTTCTAATTTTCGTGCTATATAGATGATAATTAAAAGTTAAAACAAATGCTTATATAGTTATATGTGATAAATACATACCAACTTTAGCTTCTAGTGAGTTGAGGGGTGAATGATGCATTTAGAAGGGTGGTTCAAATACTCAGTACTCTGTAGCATATTCATACAGAGTATAATTATAAAATAAATGATTATAATGCATCGCAATTTAATTAATCTACAATACAAATTATTATTATTATTATTATTATTATTATTATTATTATTATTATTATTATTATTATTATTATTTCCACCGCTGTAAATATGTTTGAAATCACGTGTGTGTAGCAGAAGAATATTGGGATGAACAGCTCATCACTGCACAGCCATAGATCACAAGTCAACTCAAGCTTGCTGTTTTGTGGGACAGAGCGTTTACATGTTCAACGATATTTTATTTATTTATTGGAAATTATATACGTAGTATTATTTACATGAAGAATTGCATTAATTTCGATTTATTAGTTTGTTCTAAGATTACATTAATTTCCTTCAGTAATTGCAGGCCAAGCATCATTGGAACATTTTGCATATTTGATTTATGGAAGCTTTTAAGTGTATTTCGATATTGGGTTAAGAAGTGTGGCAGGTTAATTGTTAGAGGTCCTGATTCACTTGTTTAAAGTTATAGACGACATTAAAAAAAAAAAAAGGTTATAGACGACATAACTCATGAAGTCAATCTTAGTATGTAGATTTAACTTTGGGACTTGGACGACTATGTTGATGTAAAGATGTTACCATGATCATAGTACATAGGGTTAGTTATTAAGCGATATGCGCGCGGGATAGCAATTATGGCTTTGTATAAATAATATATAATCGAAATGTAATATTCAGATATCTTATGGTTGGCTACTTGTATAGTTGTATTGAATTTGAAAGCTAAATTTCTTTCATGACTATCTCACTACCTTAATTAGTTATTTTTCTTAATTATTCTTAGTATTAACCTGCATTAAATGTATATTCCATTTTGCACTTTCTAGAAACCTCAAATCTATTTGATCAAGTATACAAAGATAATCTATTTTTCAGATAATCATCAAATTAAATCTTCGAATATATAATTGAATTTAAAATGTTTTTATTGTTGAGAGGAAATAAAATTTTAAAAAAAATTAAAAAAGAAGAGCCTAGAACATATAGGAGAAGAAACCCTAAACAATGGGACAATCAGCCCACACCCAATTAAGTAAGGCTTTAAGAGAGACTCCACAGCCTTGACCTTAACTAGCAAAATTGAATCAAATGAACAACCTCCATTTGACAAAGTGATGCCTATCTAGCTTGGTGGAATGAAATAGGTGAAATCCATCTACAAATGTGTTGGGTAGGGGTTTAAAAAGCGGAGTCTACTATATTATCAAAATGTGGTACTGACTGCTATGCACGCCCCGCAGTCATAAATGAAGTTGCTCCTAACTTTTGGCGTACCTAATTATGAGCGCTTGATATTGTGAAATTTTGTATTTTTTTGCCTGATCACATGTAGGACGGGGGAGAGAGGGAAAAAAATCATCAGTCATATTATACTATGTGACGTGCACGAGCCCACTAGGAGCGCTTTGTTGCCCAAATACGACGCAAGCTGATTTTTTTTTTCTTCCAATCTCAAAATTCATGAAAAATCAGTATTTTGCAAGAGGGGCTAGTTTTTTCTCTTGCTTGGCTTCTCTCCTCTACATCAACTACCTTGTGTCAAAAAGAGTTAATTCCCAAAGTGATCATTCGACTATGACATTTTCTCAAATTGGTCCTATGACTTTTAATTGCACCTAAACTAGTCATCCGACTATTGAAATTTAAGTCATATTAGTCCTCTGTTAGCATTGGAGTCAAGTTGGCGTTAAAATGGTGAGAGAAAAACGGAAAATTCAACTCATCTGCTCTATTTTAATCATATTACGACTCTATTTTTGCATATTGCGAAACTTTTTAATAAAATTTAGGTATTCATCTCTTCAAACTGCAATAAAAAATACTTCATGATTATGTTGTCATGTAATGAACATGCTGGTTCCCTAATAAAAATTAGGTCTAATGACCAAATATCCAATTTTTCCTAATAAAAAATTAACATTTTATCATAATAATTTTTTAATACTATTTCTCCTTTTTAAGGCATTCTAATAAGGAAATGAACATCACATAAAAGAAAAAGAAAAATATTATGATAAAAATATTAAATTTTTATTATAAAAAATTGTATATTTGGTCATTGAGTTAGACTTAATTTTTATTAGGGAACCAACATGTTCATTACATGACAACATAATCAGGAAGTATTTTTATCGTAGTTTGAAGAGATGAATACCTAAATTTTACTAAAAAGCTTCGCAATATGCGAAAATGGAGTCGTAATATGATTAAAATAGAGTAGATGAGTTGAATTTTCCGTTTTGCCCTCCATTTTAACGCCAACTTGACGCCAATGCTAACGGAGGACGTGACTAATATGACTTAAATTTCAATAGTCGGATGACTAGTTTGGGTGCAATTAAAAGTCATACGACCAATTTGAGAAAATGTTATAGTCGAATGACCATTTTAAAAATTAACTCGTGTCAAAAACTATGAAAAATACTCACGGATGAGCTGAGAATGCGCTTATAACTATGCTAAAAATTATAACTAGTAACAAGTACACAACTTTGTTTATTTATACTTACGTTGCAATTAAAGTCATGCACGTTTTAATATTCGGATGCTGGACTTGACTCCTACAACCCGTCTGACATTAGTTAACACACAAAAAAATAAATAAAAATTTAAGACAAATACATTTGTCATTATGATAATGATTGTGACACTAAGCAATTAACGTCATGGTCCTCGCCACTCCTTGCGGTGGGAAATATAAATATTAAATTAGAATAGTAGATATGAATTGGAATTATATAGGAGGACCACTATGAGTTGTGGCAACTGGCTTGCCATATATGTATGATGCATGAGATTAAGAAATGGAGATCTCTTTGTAAATTAAGAGACTAAGTGGATCATAGCCTCGTACGTTTCATTTATTTTCACCACATTTTTTCGCAATGTTTTGAGACTTTTGTTTTTCATCACTATCATAGCCTTCAAGGTCAATGTCTAATAGTAAAAGTGGCTCTTTCAATTGGTTCAAAATATCAAAATTAGACTATTGATTTCTTATCAAACCAAATTAAGTTCTTAATCATGGATATGCTACATGGTTTAGTCATTCGGATTGGTTAGAGTTTTGGTCAAATATTGGGACAACGACGCTGGAAAGTTAAACTTCTTTGATCTCACCATTTTTTTCATTAGTCGTTGTAAATGTGAAAATTCAAACTTTTAAAACCAAAATCATTCAAGCTTTGTTTGTCGTGTTGAATGTTCCCAACCGAACTCCAACCCTTATAAGGATCATGAATATTATACGGTATCTATTTCTCCGATCTGTTGAATTCCTCTATGCCTGGGGTGAGAGATTTTTCAACATTGTCCTTATATTTGGCTGAAAAGTTGATCAATGGACTAACTCAAGTACAAATGCATAGTCAAGGATTTAATTTGATTTAGTTGAAATTTTAAGGACTAATTTTGGCATTTCAAAATAGTTAAAGGGCCATATGTATTATATTAATTAACTCTAATTTGTTTTTTGACCATGTCATATGGACCTTTTTTTTTAAAATCAGATTTGTTATCATCTAACATGAGTTTACATAGTTTTTTTTTTTAGTACTACTGACTCTGTTACAATGTAGTGTTAATCGGGACATCGGATGCCACTCGACCACAAGGTCTTTGACATGAGTTTACATAGTTAATTTAACCTAAGATGTGATTGGCAGGTTGATTCAATTCATATGTAATCAAGATAAAGTAATTGTAACACTTATTTGCTATAGCTAATAGCGAAGGTGATATCAAGCCCCTACTACTATGTCGATAATTATAACTAATAACGAATGTAATTTTATTTCTTTATACATGCATAGCAATAACAGTCTAGCGCTACATTTTGATGATAGGATACTAGATTTGACATTCCAAACTTTCACCCAACACATATCACACCATTATATCAATCATTTGATAAAAACATATACATATATAATCTACATTGCATTTTCCAATTTCTTAAGGAATTACATAAAATTCAAAACCTATATTAAGTTTCATACCACCATACCTATTACACACACATTTGTTTATTTATTTTGAATGACAAGGCCGGGAAACTCACAGACACTATGGTGTTCAATTCACTGGTAAACTCCATTCATATGTAACAGTAAAGGTAAATCACACTAGGAAGCATCTGTGTGGCGGGTTCGACCGAGACATTTTGACAAGAATTGAACTTGTGATATTCAGGTACGAAAATCATGCTTCGCTCACTTGACCACCATTTTTGGGGCTATTTATATTTATGTATTGGTGAGTAGAACAATGAATATTGTAGTCTTGAGTAGTTGATTTAATTAGATTAAATAAATAAATATAAATAAATGGGGTCATCAAGAATGCATGTATGTCACTATCCAAGTGAACCCATGGTAGGGTTTGAATATTGAGGGCATTAAATTAGCATCCTTTGTTGTCCCAACTGCACTTTTACAACCATGTCTTTGCCAATGGGTCCCTACAACCTTAATTGCCAGTATTCAAGTTTTAATAATATTGCCTTTGCTGAAAGCTACTTTGCTGCATATACTAGCTACTGCACGTACATATTCTTGTGGATTTTAATTAATTTGTAGCAATTAATTAAGAGCTTTTATTTCCATGGATCATGTGATCTCATCTTTCACCGTACAAACTAACAAATTAAACCTCATAGTAAAATTCATTGCATACCAAAATTATTAGTCATTGCATACTTGCGATGTCTAATCATCTAAATGAGGGGAGGGGGGAAATCAAATTAATGCTTTCTTCTAATTCCCAAGCTTTTAATTCAATGGAATATCAAAAATACGAAATTTTCTATTTCAATTCAGCGGTAGTTGAACTTCAAGCTCCACTAATTCTTATAAGTTTAGGTGCACTAGAAGTTTTGATATTGTTAAGCGTTTGTTTAGAGGGCCAAATTTAATATCTTATCATAATATCATTAAAATTAGTGTTCTTGACTGTTACGGAAGTTTAAAAAAATAAAGTTGTGTATTCGTTATTAGCTATAACTTTGGCTTAGTAGTTATTAGCGTTTGATCTTGACAATTGGTGTAAAGTAGGCTGAGTACGTAGATTATGGGTTCGACAATTGCTCAGAGGCTTAGAGGGATGAATCTAGCATCCTACCATCGAAATGTGAAGATAACTACTGTGCAAGGACCAAATTATTACCACTATGCAAAAAAAAAAAAAACAAAACAAAACAAAACAAAAAACAAAAAACAAAACAAAAAACAAAACAAAACAAAACAAAAAACCACAATTAGTAGTGAAAGACATAATTATACTTCTTTATACTTGTTTAACGTCAAATATCATCGTTCAAAAAAACGTCAAATATCGAATGCCTAAAGACTGCAAGATTCCAGACTTGACCATCCAAATTTCCATCAAACAAAAATCCTTATGGATAGGGGCATAGGGCAAGGTAAGACAACAACAAAAATTAAAAAGTTTGAAGATTGATGCATCCATTGCATTTGCCAAATAAGGTTAATTGAATTGGTAAAAAATAATTCACATTTCTTAGGTTAATATATAGTTCTTTTTTGTGAACAATATGTAGATTCCATACATAAATTGTCTTTGAAATCAAGAATACATCATAATAAGTGATTATTTAAACATTTTCTCACTCAAAAGACAGTTACAAACTCATAATCTAAAAAATCTCGAATAATTATATTAACATTTTATTTATATATAATAATAAAATTTAAAATTGCAATCTAGCTAGCTAACTTGCTTCTAATATGAACATTTGACAATTAAGTATATGGAGTCCAACCTTAGCTTGTAAATAGCAAAGCTTTTATTATTAATTAAAAGTGTGTTATGTAAGTGGGAGAGGAGTACGCAGGTAGAGATTGAGTAGAAAAGAACACAATTTAATGAGGTGGTTTGAGGTTATACTTTGTTCAATAAAGAGGAGAATAAATACGTATAAAGTCATCTAACATAATCCACCAACTCCACGAGGAAAATTCATTGCTTCAAATATAAGAAAAAAAAAAAAAGGACAATTAATCAAAAATACTAAAATGTTCTTGGGCCGAATGTCAGCCCATCATCTAGTCTAGCATCACCATAGTGAATCATTATACCGTGGATCCTTGTCCTAAACGATGTAGTTTTGAATTTTAATTTTGACGGCGACAGTTTGTTGTTCAATTCACGTTACAATTTTTTTTAACTGTAAAACATGTGTATGCGTCTTATGTTATGCGTTTCTGTGTCTCATGTTATACAATTCTGTACCTTAAGCGTATGAATTATGTATCTGAAATAAAGTAAATATAACATGCGTTTTTGTGTCTTGTGCTATGTGTTTTTGTGTCTTGTGCTATGCGTTTTTATGTCTTGTGTTATGTATTTTTGTGTATTATGTTATGCAATTATGTACCTTAAAGAATATTGATTTTGTACCTAAACTAAAGTAAATATAAAATATGTGTATGTGTCTTGTGTTATGTGTTTCTATGTCTCATGTCATGCAATTATGTACTTTAAGAGTTTAAGCGTATGAATTTTGTACCTTGAATAGATTAGTAGTTGTGTAACACAACATATTGTATCTTATTTTACGAATTTATATATTATATTATAAAATTATGTGCCTATAGGATATATATTATCTACATAAATCGGACTTGAGAATATTATCTACCTTGAATAGTAGGTGTATGTATCCTGTGTTGTGAGTTTTTGTGTCTCGTGTTATGATATTCTGTACCTTAACAATATTGATTCTGTACCTAGAATAAATTAAAATTTGTGTTAAAAAACATTAAAAACGAAAAAATATAGAATATGTTAAAACTTAAATATCAAAACGACGTCGTTTTGATCCAGGGCCTACAATGCTATGTGGACCCTGGTCCACGATATAAATTACCTGCCTTATTCCCATGGTTGTAGCGGAATATTGGGGTTTTGTTTTTTAAGTAGCGTTTATTCTTCTCCGTCGTCTGTTTAGTTTATCACTGTCCGAAATAGTTTTCCTGACTGCAATAGCGATGTAAGATAATAGCTCCTCACCAATAAAATCACGCTTCAACGTCATTCATGTTCCTTTCCCTTCCATTGTTCACGTTTTAAACATGGACCTTGCATTGCTTATCTACTTCTTTCTATTAAAAAAAAAAAAAAAAAAAAAAAAAAAAAAAAAAAAAA
>NC_044916.1:2681635-2687073 GCF_003576645.1 Ipomoea triloba
CTCTATTTCCCTCTACAAATGTTGTTTTGAAGAGCAACAAAATCTAGTTGTTGTTTTATAGCAATAATTAAATTTTCTATGTTTTTTAATAGATATGTCTCTATTTCCCTCTACAAATGTTGTTTTGAAGAGCAACAAAATCTAGTTGTTGTTTTATAGCAATAATTAAATTTTCTATGTTTTTTAATAGATATGTCTCTATTTCCCTCTACAAATGTTGTTTTGAAGAGCAACAAAATCTAGTTGTTGTTTTATAGCAATAATTAAATTTTCTATGTTTTTTAATAGATATGTATATATATATATATATATATATATATATATATATATATATATATATATATATATATATATATATATATATATATATATATATATATATATATGAGTATTTATGAAAATTTTGAAATGCTACTGCAAAATTCTACTTCAAACAGAGAAAAAAGTCTGTAGAAAAAGTTGAAAAGTTTGAAATTTGAGAGTTAAATTTCAACTATTTATATTTACATATTCTGATAGAGTGGGTCTTATTAACTTTTTAGATATCAGTAAACTTTTTTTAAAAATTCTATAGAACTTTGAATCGAATACTGATAGACTTTTAAAGAGTCTTTGAAAGTTTAAATCAAATAACACTAAACTTTTAAAATCTTTAAAAGTTTATAAAAATTTTAATTGAATCCACCCCTAAAAGCTACTCTATACTTAAAAATAAGAATAATTATCACCATAATAATCTCTAAAGGGTCAGAGAATGAATGTATTTGCAATTGGAGGGGTAAATTACAAATCAAAAAGGTTGGAAGGTGTTGTTTGAAATCTTGCTTTGACTTTTTCTTATTCTGGAAAGTTTTGATTCTCTATACATATCGGCACAAACAAAGATGTGGATTACAAATAGACACACTTTATTATTTTCATGGTCTGACTTTCCAATGTTCTCCAACATCATATAAGACAAAAACATTTTAATCATAACCTCTTTTTTTTCAAATAGTCACTAGTGAAAAACTTAACACCATCAGTTGAAATTTTGTTCAGAATTTTTTTTGTGGGTCAATAAGAAAAAATAAATAAATAAAAAGAGAGATTAAAAAATATATTTTTAATTAGGGGGTCACCATGCATGCCCTTTTTATACATATAAAAAAGGAGTTTATCTAGTGAAAAACTTAACACCATTCGATGATATTTTACCCTAAATAATATCTTAATTTTACATATATGTATTACAATATCTATCCTAAGTAACGATTTATTTTTAATTCAAATTGATATTACTGCAATTTCTTTCATAAGTAACATTTCATATATAAGTATTATAATATTTATATTAGAATTATACTTTATAAGTATAACAATTTCAGTTATAAGACTTATAAGTATTACAATATTTATCATTAGTAACAATTATTTTTACCCTAAATAATATATTTTAAATTAGTATTAAATTTTCTGTAATAAGTATTATGATTTCTATCATAAGTAACAATCAACTCACTGATCAATATCCGTGAGACGGTTTCACAGATTAAAATCCATGATGTCTCACACAAGTGTGACTCTAAAGTAAACACATGACCAAGGTGTTTTTACTGATTTTTTTTTATAGAAACTAAGTTTTATGCCACGAAAAACTTGATATAACTTGAACTAATTTATATATTTATTGAATATATGAGAGAATGATTAATATTCATGATCAAATTATGGATATTAAAACATATCCTATGCAGCCTCTATAGGTTTGTTAATGGAACATATGCCAATATAGAACTTTTCTGAATAAGATTTGATGAAAACTTGAACTAGAAAGAAACTATATATATGTATATAAAGAATCAAAAGTCAGTGATGAGGGAAATCTGCAGCTACTATTCGATGATGTACACTGGGCCAGTGGGGTAAATCCCATCCTGTAATCCTAGTTGGCCCAGTGTACATCATCGATTTGCAGGCTGTAACCCTAGCTGGCAAATCATAAGTGAATCTTTGATTTGCAGGCAGCAGTTGCATTCTGATATTTGATAAAGACTGAGATGTCACATGTACTAAAGGTGGTGGCTTTTAACTTGAAGATCTTGAAAATGGTTGCTTTGCCATGTAACGTGGTAGAAGATGAAAAGTTCAAGCTCCCATTGAATATATCAGCCAGAAAATTTGTATCAGAAATAACTTTGTCAGCCATAACCACCACATCTGTGCTGACGTTATGCTGGGCGCGAGCCGGGATGTTGTCCTCGTGGATCGGAGCCTGGGCGGCCTGGATCCCGCGATAGGTGATATAGGCGGTGCTGTTTTGGTATCTGAAGCTACCGTAGTTTGGATTATGAACGGTGACCAGGAGGCCGAGCGTGATGTTTAAGTGGAACGAGACGGGGATGGGGAGGAGGCCGGGGATGGGGACGAGTTTGATGTGCTCTAGGGTGACTAATTGTGTGACGATTTTGGGTTCTTTGGGCTTGAAAATGGTGAAATAGAGAGTGATTAGAACCGCGGCGATCACGAGTATGAGAAGTGCTGTGACTGCACAGCATATTTTCAGGCCTCTTCTAGTCTGGCAGTTGCAGCAACTCATGTTGTTTTTTTGGTTGGTACTAGGAACACAATGTGGGGGGCTCCTAAATATGTTTGTAGTGTTTTTGATGCTGTGGGTGGTTATGTTTTTAGGGTGGATGTAGATGAAAACAATAGAAAGTGTGTTTGATTGATTGATGTTGTTAAATATATACATTGTCATGTAGTGCCCCATTCCTTGTTTTTATCAATACAAAAATGCATTTTTTTAATAACACAATTTTCTTGATTTCGTCAAACTATATCACAAAACTCGTTCACATATCTATGATGAGATTAGTTAAGACAATGTTCGTGACAGGAATCAAACTCCCACCAAGGACCAGTTGTTATACCATGGACCATGGTCACAAAACGACGTTGTTTCAATAAGTGGGAGAAACGGCTCCCGTAAATCTTCGTAACTGATACTACAATTCATCTCAAATAATACTACAGTTGTGTTGAACTGATACTGCAGTCGTTTCATCCGTCTGGAACTGCAATTGTGTTGAACTGATACTGCAGTTGTGTTAAAAGGGAACGGTAGTTGGGCGGAACATAGGCCGTTTCATCCGTCTGTTTTCATTAATCAAAACAACGTCGTTTTGATGCGCGGTCCACAGTAAAATTTGCGCCAAGGAGAGAAGGAAAAAGTAACTCAATTTAAACGACGAGAGATACCCGAAACCACACTGAGTAAACTCAACTCTTGCGTAATAGCTCAGAAACCCAATAAGAGATGTAAACCGCATCAGGTAAATCCCGTCACTACTCACTAGTACTCAATACATTTATACTATAAACTTAAACTTTTAATTAAAACAAAAAACAACACACATGGTTGTTTAGAATATTTGCAGTAATAATTACCTTCTTGTCCTTAAATACCTAAACAGAAATCAAGAATGCATGCATGCAAATTTAGAAAGCGACTAAATGAACTAATCAGCACAAATTCTCAGCAGAAACTAAATAAAATCCATCTTTACAAGTCTCTTCCTCATCACAGAAGAGCAAAGAGAAAAAAAAAACAATGAGAAAAAAACTGAGTGTCAGAATTTACATTCCCGCATCCGCGACGGACCAGTAATTGTATCCTTGGTTCATGGTTTCCATGTTTGTTCATCACAGATGCAACGCGCCCTGCCATGCCATCTCTTCTTGACGGACAATCAAAGCACGTAACATCGAGTATTTACAGAGACGACGAGTTTAACATTAGATGACCTGTATATCTGCCGGATTGGGGGGATTTTCTTCTTCGACTAGCTTGGCCTTGGACTTAGATGTTGCCCGCGATGATGTTGCTCTGGAGGCACTGGAGCTGGAAGAGGACATCGCCTTCGCCTTCTTTCGTTTAGGTTTCTTCGTTGGATTGCCACCATTCTCAGCTGCATTGTAAAGGAAAGACAAAAAGAAATGACAAAGTGTAGTGTCTGTCTCATATGTTACTGGAAGATGACAAAATGTTGTGTTTGTCTCAAATGTTACTGGAAGATGACAAAATGTTGTGTCTGTCTCATATGTTACAAATATGATGCTTGTAACCCTGGATGTTTTATTGTCAGAATTAATAAAAAAATTTCTTTGCTCCCGTGGACGTAGGCTCTCAGTTGATCCACGTAAACTCTTCTTATCCTTCGTTTTTATTTTTTTGTTCTTGATCTCTTGATCCCGTTTTTCTCAACAATTTAGGACAAAGTTTTGTAGTTAACAAGCCAACTGACCTTGAGATGATGGTTTGTTATTTTCAATTGATGACGCAGCAAAATCTGGTCCGGTCTTGAACTCTCTCATCTTCAATTCCACATGAAAGAATATCAAGGAAAAAAAAAGTCAGGTTTCTTTAGCTTGTGAGATTTGAATTTAGATAAATTATTTCTTTTTAAAAAAACCCTATTGTTAATAGGACTTTTGGAGAGTTTGGAGGATCAAGAACTTGAGGTACATGGGAGATGTCAAAAATCATCCTTTTCGACATCATGTTACATGTATATAAGATTTAGTGTATAAATTTACATTCATGAATGTTAATTTATTTTATTAATTCTTGGAAAAATGACAAAAAAGTCCCTCAATCATATTATGTGTTTGTAGTTAACAAATTATGTGTCTTCAATTTATTTACAGGTAAATAATTTATTAGCTGAAGACATATAATATGTTTACAAACACATAATTTTTGGATCATGGTCCACAATGCAACGTCGACCCTGGTCAATGGTATAACAATTGAAATTATAACACATTAACACTTGACTTAATCGCATTAAATCGTAAAAATATCGAGAAATACATACCCAAGTAGGTGCAGTGCCAGCAGCAGATTGGCCATCAAACCCAATGTGTGCCACATGCTTTACATCTGTTGGCATTCCAATTTCGATCTCTTCCTCCTTCACAACTATAACCATTTTTGGCTCTTTTTAATTAGTTTGAAGATATTTGTCAAAATAAATAAATAAAAAGAACACCACGATTTACATTAAAAAAACGAACAAACAAACAAACAATGTAAGTTCGTGAGAGGGGAAACGCACTACCAAAAATACTGGAGATATACTTGAATCCCGCTTTGAAAGTCCCCTTCATCTTGGTTCACATGAAAGAGACCCAAAACCTGCGCCCAATCAGACTCTGTTTTCTTCTCCGATGAGAGTTACAATAAGCACCAAACACGCTCTTCTTCCTACCCAAAACAAATTCACAAAATCGGATACTATGATTATTACAGACATTAATGTTAGCTTTCATATACATGTTTTAATGACATTTATCCTCAAAGGCTCAAGAAGATATTGAAGAATTGCCTATACGTACAATCAGAATAAATGAATTATCATTTATCAATCCCTGCAAAAAAAAAAAAAAAAAAAAAA
>NC_044916.1:2688701-2771884 GCF_003576645.1 Ipomoea triloba
AAAAAAAAAAAAAAAAAAAAAAAGGAAATATTACCTTTTCAAAGATGAGTAAATGCAAGTATGGTAGATCAAGGAAGGAGACGAAAAAGTGGAGCACTCTCCATTCTTGTCCTCACAGCATCATTTCTTGTAATCTTCGTTCGAATACTGTAGAAAAATATATTTGAAAAGCATGCACGCAAAACAACCAACAGGGATAATTTTATACGAAGAACATTGAAGAAAAATCCGAGTGAATTGTTCTATACATGAGAGAATATATATTGGGAGGGAAGGAGGAGAAGAAAAAGAGAAATTAGAAAATCACAATGGGTGGTGGTCTTTGCCAAAAGAGATTAATATCAATAGGGCTCTTATTCTTTCCTCTTTCTTCTTGCTTTGAAATGGGAGATTCCTTTTAGGAGAGAGAATGGAGAAATAAAATGATGAAGCAGGAGCCACAGAGTACATGAAGAATTAGGGAAACGTGAGGGATAAAAATTATGTGTTGTAGATGGTGGACAACCACAAAATCCTCCCAAAAGAAAGGTCGGGTTGAATATTTTTCACAAGTAAATGGAGAGACTATTAAAAAAAAAACATAACACACTCAAATAATTTACTTACTTTATTGTTATTTTAAGAATTTTTCTATGATGCCATTCAACACCGTACTTTTTTTCTAGAAAAAGGAATTTTTTTTCTATTTGGATTTTGGAATTACCTAATTATTAGCAATTAACAATGTACAAAGAATTGTTGTTATCAATCATATTTAAAATCTTTAAACTTTAAAATGGAACTAGTGTGCTCATGAGAATGAGAGCTTGAGAGCTTATATGAAATTCTATTGTGTAGTTTTGTTGTACTTCCCAATTCCGTAGCAGCATGTTTAATTTTTTGAGTAGACGAGGAAAACCCGCAGCCACTACCTGAGGGTGTACACTGGGTAAATCCCGCCTTGTGACCCTAGTCGGCAAAGGACCACAAGGAGATAAACCAGCCTAGGTTGCCCATAGCTGACCGGTTCAAACCAAGAAGGCCAATAGGTCGCTCCCGCTGAGAATCGAACTTGTAACCTTGTGGTTACCAAATCAAGTGCCTTACCAACTTGGTTGGGGTTGTCCCCCAATAGCAGCATATTTAAAAGTATGAATCACAAGTTAAGCAGTCACTTGATCTTTCTCCTCCATTTTCAGGAGTTGATTTGGTCTTTGTGAAAATTGAACTATAGTTTCATTTAAAACACACCGTCAATAAGTCACTTTGCTTGAAATACAATTACTAAAGCAGTAAAGCCCCAAAACAGCTACGGGAATTGTTCCTAGTGGAGATCAACCCCTTGACACTGATCAATAGGAGTTATGCCATGCTTTTTTACAATTTGCAAGAAGATAAATGCATATGCACGCACGTATAAACAAAACTTAAACCTTATGCAAAAAGGTAACAACCTTCTACATACGCATGAGGTGACAATGCTTTAAAAGTTTGCTTAATTTTTAAAATACCTTGAGCCACTGATGAAATTGGATTGACAGCTTTCTCTCTATTAGACTCCAGGGTTCCCAGAACATTGCTCCAAGATTAAGATGCGTGCAGAATGGAAATTTTAGGTAGAAGTCATACACAGTTCGGTAAAATTGCAACAAGCAACAAATATCAGCATCCCAGCCAGCAGCATGGCGGTCCAGTCGGGAAGCGGCTTAACAGAAGCACAAAGGTGAGTGGAGCAGAGATGGTTACTTGAAACCAGAGATCAAGTGCTTATATTTTTTTCTATCGGGTTTAAGCCCCAGCTTCAACATTTCATCATGCAAGCTCATGGCTTTTCTAAAATTCTTTTCAAGGCAAAGCCCTCTAATGATGACTGAAAAACTGTCACTGCTTAACGCATTATGCGTTCTCATGTAATCAAATATCCTGATAGCGTCTTCAATCCTTTTTTCTCTAAATAGCCCATTGAGAAGTACAGTATAAGTGGTTACGTCGAAAGCACCATCAAGGACCTCCATCTTGGTGTGCAATGAAATAGCAGAACTAATCCGCTTACTAAGGCAATAATGCTTCACCAACGAGCTAAAACAGATAGAGTTTGGCAAAATTCCATTATTTAAAATTACATTTAAAAGCTCCTCCGCTTCTTTCCACCTGCGTTTTTCACATTGAGAACTTATATATTTAGACATTTGATCAACAGAAGGACTTAACCCCCTCTCTATCAAGTCTTTCAACAATCTGCTAATATCCTCTGATGGGTTCTCTTCGCACAGCACATTCAGAAACGAGTAAAAATATTTATTATCATTAATCTCAAACTTTTTTGCCACTATAAAATCATACAGTTTAATAGCATCCATTACTCTTCCCGCCTTAGAAAATGCTCTTAGAATAGAACCATAAGTCGTTCCTTGTAGCTCAATCTTCTCCTCCATGGCTCTCCTATAAAAAAGTTCAGCAGCAAAAGTCCTTCCCAAATGAGCAAACTTCTGGATAACTGAATCATATTCCGCTATCACAAGTTCGGGAAGATATCCCTTTCCCACCATAGAATTCACAACTTCATCAATCACTTTTACGTCATGATATTCACAAGCTCCATCGAGAATAAAGCTAAAAGTACTAAAACTTGGATTAAATCCCTCATTACACATCTCATTTAGATTATAAAAAGCAGCTTTAAAATCCCCTCTTTTACTATAACCCTCAATCACAAGATTATACATCACAGGACTATGCATTCCCATGCCCAAAATTTTAATGATCATTTCAAATTTCCCATCTTTACCTAGAGCTTGAGCAATCAAAGACCAAGTCAACAGATTTCCAGAAACCCCATCTCGGATTATCAAACCAAGGAAGCACCAAAACATTTTAACCTCATTTTTCTCTAGTAAGATACTCAGCAATGCATTGCAAATATGAACCGGAACCAAATACCCACACTCTTTAGCTCTCCGATAAACCTCTAAACCTTGCACATACAAACCCTTATTGCAGTAACATTCGAGCAATGAGCTGAACAGAGAAGAGAAAGTATCAATTTTATCAAAGTCAGTACCTTTAACCAATGAACTGACAATCTGGGTTGCTGGGTACGCCTGAATCAGAGAATCTAAGACGGGTTTTGATTGGTTGGGAAGTCCGGACCCGGATAAAACCACGGCGAGTCTACACTGGGTTTTGAGGTCCGGTTTGAAACCCAGATTTTTCTTGGCGTAATTGAAGAAGGTGAGAGAGATGGGTGGGTGGGGTTGCGTTTTGCGGAGGATTTGCAGGAAGAGGGGAGCGGTGAGATTGGAGTTGAGGTGGAAGGGCTTGAGAAGTGAGGGCCAGTGGGCGGGGTTTCTCTGCGTGAGAATGGTGGAGATTTGGTTGACCAATTGGGCATGTTTGATTTTTTCTCTCCAGTCTGGTTTGAGAGTTGGCGGTGATGCTGAAAATGGGAAGGTGTTGATGTGAAGATGGTGAGACTTGCGGCGTAGTAACATCTGAATGGCTGCACAGAAGCTTTTGACGGCGGAGAAATTTTCGTTCCCCGGAGGAGAAGGCAAGGCAAGGCAGTGGGAAATAACGACGTCGTTTGACTCTTTTGGGAAATCTTGCATTCAGAAAAAAACAGTGAATTACATATTTTATTTACTTCTTATTTAGTTATTTTCCTCTATTAAAATATGTGGTGAAATTCTACTTTTTTTCCTTGTTCTTTACCGGATCAATTTTTCTAGTACTACTACTTTCATTGAGCTTGAAAACTTTGTGTTACTAGATCATAAAATTATTAGCTCGATCAATTTTTACAACCTCATATACAAATATTTATTCAGTAAAAACTTCTTAAAATAGTAAAATAACAAGTTAAATCCAAAACCAATCTTTTCCACACATACATTTATTCTTAGAAAACTCAAAGTCCAGACACCATATCTAAGGTCATATTCTTTCCACACCTTATCATTCATTCCCTCCATACCCATTCAAGAACACACTTCCACCCCCATTTTCACCTCAAAATTCTCTTATCAACAACTCTCATGCTCATGGGGAAGATCTTGAGCTTGGATGCTACCATATTTAACATGTTAAAATATGTTTTATGTTGAAAAATTAGAGATAAAATATATGTACTTTACTTGTTTGATGGTGGGGAGTGATTATGCAAACATGGTTATTTGGTTAACCAACATTGTTGGTCGTGATAATTCTAAAGGCCAAGGCCTATTTTTAATTAATTAAAAGCATCTAAGATTGAGATGTGTTGTAAACTTGGTCAGTATGAAGTGTAAGTGTATCATGTTTATCGAGCAAAATATAGCAACAAATTGTTTGGTCGAATTTTCTATCAAATAAATTGTAACTTACAAGTAATTGAGACTTTCCTCTTATCTTCCAAATTAATGATTCACGTACAAATCGAATAATATGACGGTAATTAAATGATAAGGTTTTGAAATGGAAAATTAAGAATATACCTAGCATATAAGAGTTCTATATTATATTTACTGTCATTTTTTACTCAATCTTTTATTCATTGCGTTTTAATTGATTAGACAAAATGAGTTACAATTTTTTCTCCGTTTTATTTTTTTCTCAAATAAAATAAAAAACATAGTTTGAATTTTATTCATTGGTACCTTAACTATTTTGCTTTTGGAGGAGCACATGCATGTATTATTCTTTACTTCCCATGGCTAAAGTTGAAAATAGAAAAGTTCAACATCAAGTATATTTTGGTGATAGAATATGCTGAGAATAACGCATTTTTTTTTTCAAAGCTACGATAAAATTTTAAATTTTTTTCCCCTCAAAGGTGCAACCCTTCTCTGGCCAACCTTAAGACCTCGCAAAACAGGGTGCATATTACAATCCATTATGGATGTCACGTCCACTTGATTTATCATATTTTACTTTTTAAATCCAAATCGGCTCATGTATTTAAATATGCCTTCCAATTCCAAAATGTGTAAAGCTTTCGAATTGTCATATATAACACCGTTTTCCATGGTTCTTGAAAGTAAAATTAAAGTATTTTAAATATACAAATAGTCTAAGATCTATTCTAACTAACATTAAAATAACTCAAATGAAATTAGTATATTAATGTCAATTCCAACTAGTTTAAAAGTTGTCATATTTGAAAACCGAACTTCAATCTAATTCTCTGATGATCTCCACATTTCAAAAGTGTACTTTTTTTTTTTGTTTGTTTTTTTCATTCCACTCTTTGACTTGATGAGCTGCCACTGAATAAGTGAATATATATAATTGTTATAGTAAGAGGTAAGGAAAAAAAATTGTTATCATTTTTCCTTTCAAACTCACAATTCTTTGTTTTAGGAAATTGTTTAATTTACAACAATTAGCTTTAAGGTATGTTCTAAATGAAGTTCATCTCGACTTATTACCTAGTTGGCACATTGCATTGTACAAATCAAACCATTCCATGGGACAGCTCGATCAGTTAGTTTGGGTGAAGTTTGAGAACAATGACTCATCGTCGAGTCTCACCAGTAACAGTGTGAGAACAACGTATAGTAACCTATCAAAGTGAGAGGGGTTCTTTGTGCGCAATAAGCAAATGTCTAACCTTGCTGTTCAGCTCAGTTACCATAATTTACATAATCTCAGATGTTCTATTGGCTCGAGACTTAAAAAGTTCTTGGCGTTGGACATTCACCCTTTTGGGAAAAACAAAAAAGGAAAAGCTTGTTTCGATCATCTTGGAAGTAATATTCTACAATCCAATGATTGATTGGATGCATGGATGATAAATCATCAAGAAAAGTATATGCAAATGTTACTGTATTCCAACAATTCCCACCGACAGCCTTGCCACGTGCCTCCCTGTTGTCCATGTGGGATAATAATAATAATAATAATAATAATAATAATAATAATTTGGTTCTCCATCTAGTATTGGGGAGCCAAACACTTTTGCAAGGAAAACAAAATTACATATATCAAAGCTGTAATATGCATGGTGGTACTCACATGGGGAGTTGCATTTTTGATGGATGAACAAAAGACAGGTTTTTTAATAAGCAATTATTGTCCACCCTTTGCACTTGGCATGTTGGTTCATCACACACACCCATTAATAATTAGCACATCAGAAACTAGCTCATCAGAAACGTATCTATGAGATCAAATTAAACGTTTACCACTCTTCTGAGAATTATAATTAATAGTGAAGAATATATTTATTTATTTATACTTGCATAGTTAGTTAATCCAACTTTAACAACTGATTGCTTACCATTATTTAAAAAAAAAAAAACTAGCAGTGAATTCACAATTTTATTTAATTTTCTTATATTTATATTACAGTTAACACTACATTTCGATGACGGGTTGCTGGAATCGATCCTTGAATTCGACGCTTAAAATTGACTTTTGTTCAATCCTTCCTTATAGTAGTACTCTGATGTAAAACTTTATTCAAGATGTTGTTAAATTGTATTTAGGGTGTGTTTGGTAACCTGTAAAATGACTTCTGAAAAATGTTTTCCGAGTTTTCTGTGTTTGGCAACGTCTGGAAAATGTGGTCAACAGAACATGTTTTTCGTTGACCAAGGAAAATCAGTTCATTTTTCTAGAAAATGACTTACGGAATTTTTTCCCGCAAGTCATTTTACGGAATCGTCAGAATAGATGTTTCACATGTTTTCGACCAAACCAAGTCATATCACCCATGACCATGGACCAAGGAGGTGGGGAAACTGCCGAAAACCTTTGCTACATTTTTTTTATTTTTTTATAAATTATATTTTTTATTAAATACCATTATTTTAATAACTATTATAATTTTTTATATTTTAAATAAAACAATTACAATGTTTATTATACAATTCTATCAATTTTCCAGAAAATGAACCAAACACACAAAGACAGTTTTCCATAATACATCCAAACACTGGAAATGAAACTGTTTTTCGGAAAATGACTAATTTTCCAGAAAACATTTTTCAAAAGTCATTTTCCTGCTTTCCAAACAGACCTTTAGTGTAAAAAGTATTGGTGTCGACTATATGGCATTGTATACCTTTAAAAACATGAAGATTAGAAGATTAGAGAATAGTAAAGTCAAATAACATTACTGTAATCATGCTCTTTAGTACCCTTAATTTATGCTAATAATAATAAGTAATCTTTCGCACGATGTCTGTGTCGTTTCGCTCACTGCAAAATCCAGTTGTTAAATCCGAGAAGTTTCGAATATTATAATTTTGTGCAAACATCCTGACCCCACATTTTGCTTTAATTTAATTTTCACCCCCCAAAATTCCATTCATGGGCAGCCTGGACTTTCTCCATACCAATTATTTTCTCCAGCTTGTCGGCCTTCAATCTTCATAGCACCATTCCCTAACTAAAAATCTAAAATGCCCTTCTTCTAATATTCCATTCCAACCCATTCCAATTTTCAAAATTTAAATAGCAAAAAATATTATTTTTTATTTAAAAAAATTAAAGGTTGCAATTTAAGCCTAAAGCCTACTGTCCAATTTCCCCGCTACTATTGCCGAAAGTGTTCATTCATGAAGGAGCACTACGCTTACTTCTTCTGGAATGAACACTTTCAGCAATAGTTGGTTGAAAAATTAGACGACAGAATTAAATGTGATACAAATTATCTAGTCATGCACTTAATTAAAAAATTGTAATAGTCAATAAGTAAATGTTATTCATGTATAATAGTCAGATGATCAAATGTCAATTTTATTTTTTTTTTGTTTTTTCTTAATAAGAAAAGAGGGGTATTTTTTTTCTTCTAATTTAAAAAGTTGGGTTATTTTTTATAGAAAATGGATTTGACAGAGCTTTTTTAAGACAACTTTATTAAAAGGAGGGAGATTTGGGACAATTAGGCAATGCCGCAAGGCCAATTAAGTAAAAACACAGATACCCAAACAAAATCGAAAATGGCGAAAATTTTTATTCCCACTTTTACCCTTTGATGGCGGAGTGATGTAGACATATAAAATACCACGAGTCCTCTTCCCCACTGGGATCCAGCAGTTCAGGCTTCAGCTTCTTCTCCCAAGAACTCAATGGAGAGAAAGCCATCTTCATCAATGGCTGCCCTTCTCTTCACTGCATCTCTTCTGGCCATCATTTCCTCGTCGGCGGCGGCGCTTTCCGGTTCCTTCGACGACAACTTCAGCAAAACCTGCCCAGCAACCAACTTCAAAACCTCCGAAGATGGACAGATCTGGTATCTATCCTTAGACAAAAAAGCAGGTACCCTTATCTCCATCCCAACATTTCCTTAAATTTATCCTCCCTTCATTGTCGGTGTCAAAACACCACATTTTTTTTTATTATTTTTATCTCCTAATCAATTCATCGAACAGGTTGTGGGTTTACGACGAAGCAGAAGTACAGATTTGGGTGGTTCAGCATGAAGTTGAAGCTGGTGGGGGGCGACTCTGCTGGGGTGGTCACGGCGTTCTATGTAAGATGAATTGAATACCCATTGATTGATTGGTGGTTTGAGGTCTGAGGAGATGGGCGGGGTATAATGTTGGTTGTTTAATGGTGCAGATGTGTTCTGAGCTGGATGATTCAGCGGCGGGATGGGGGACGAGAGACGAACTGGATTTTGAGTTCTTGGGGAACCGGACAGGGCAGCCTTACCTTATTCAGACCAATGTGTACAAGAATGGCACCGGCGGTCGTGAGATGCGCCATGTCTTGTGGTTCGATCCCACCGAGGATTTCCACACTTATTCTATCCGCTGGAACTCTCACATGATTGTGTAAGTCACTCGGCCTTAATCAAGTTGTTCATACAGTTAACATAATGAGTTTATAATATCATGATTAGTAATTGGTTAGATTTCAATCTTTTCGATTTCATAACCCAATTTTATTCATGATTTCAACCCCGGGATGCTATCATGGTAGTTGGCATATTATGCACTTATTACAATTAATATACTGTGGCACAAACGCAAGGTTTGGTAAAATAGTTAGCCTATAAGTCAATTCTGGTTTATTTGATTGGGAAAATTATTGTGTGGACCATGATCCACATAGTATTGTGTGGACCATAATAAAAAAATACATTTTTAATATACTAAATGTACATTATTTGTGTTATTGTACAATATAATGTACACTCAATACACAAATAATGTACATTTCCTGAATATAATGATTGATTTGATCACTATTAGCTGTTTGACTTGGTTGAAAAATCAATGTTAATTAGCTTTTTTGTAACTCTAAAACGTTAAAATTAAAAAAGCTGTTCAAAGCAACTTTTTTAATTAGCTTTTTGACGGCTAACAACTAATTTACCGAACACCTTTCTACAATGTTATCAACTAATCGTATCCTCTTACCCAATTAGCTAATAATCATTTGTCAAACAAGGCCCCTACTATATACCTTCGGTTTATTTATGGGTAGATAATATGTTAATTGAAAAGGACATAATCTAAATATGGTTTTGGATTAAGATTTAGGATGCAAGGTGTAGCTGATGCATTGAAGAATTTGGCAGGCACATGTTAGTTGTTTGGTTCTCCTGATCTGATCCAATTTGTTGTTTTCCATTCATATTACAGATTCTATGTGGACAGGGTCCCCATAAGAGTATACAAAAACGCAAACTACACAAACGACTTCTTCCCGAACGAGAAGCCGATGTACCTGTTCTCGAGCATCTGGAACGCGGACGACTGGGCAACGAGGGGCGGGCTGGAGAAGACGGACTGGAAAAACGCCCCATTCGTGTCGACCTACAGGGACTTCAACGTCGAGGCTTGCCAGTGGAAGGATCCTTTCCCGGCCTGCGTGGCCACCACGACTGATAACTGGTGGGATCAGTACAAGGCGTGGCACCTCTCGAGCGACGAGCAGTTGGACTATGGCTGGGTGCTGAGGAACCTTGTCATCTATGATTACTGCACAGACACTGAAAGGTATCCCACCAAGCTTGAGGAATGCTGGCTCAGTCCCTGGGACTGATGGGAAGGATGTTTTTAGTTCTTGTCTGATAAGATCAGAGTTGTTGTATCTTCAATTCTTCAGTTTTGGTTCAGTGTACATTATATTGGTGTAATATTTTTTGTTGTTCGGTTTTATTCTTTGATTTGCGGGAAACTGTCTGATAGTCCGCTTAGGGTGAAGCCCGCCTTGTTGTCCAATTATTATTTTTAATATAATTATAGATTTTTTATGAAGTTTTGGACTCAAAAGTGGTTAATCAAAGGAGAATTGATCCAGGATACTGGCTGGAATTTCCAAAAAACTCTGTAGTATGTAGCTCTTGATTGTATTTGTATTCTTAATTTTTTGAAAGCTGTCAATGAATAACATAAAACCATAAAATAAAAGGAATTCAATACGAAGATAAACATAAAAATTCAGCTTCCTTACACAAAATCACACATAATTTCATCATAAAAATTCAGCTTCCTTTCACAAAATCACACATAATTTCATGAATGAATGAATATTCTGTAATATAATTATAATCAAACATAATTAAATGAATGAATGTTCTGTAATATAATTATAATCAAACGAACTAAAACGATATTATTCCTAATTCCTAAAGTCCTCTAGCATCTAAAATATATATGAATTTACTCGAAAGCCCAAGCACTCTCCTTGCGGATTTCTGCTTCTTCCTCAGGTGTGAAGTCACTTTGAATGTTGAAAAATCTGCGGACCTCCTCCACTGTCATCTTCTCGATCACGTTTGCAGCAGCTTGGCAGGTAAGATCAAGCAAGCTCTTAACATTAAGGAAATTAGCGGCAATTATTAGATCCAATAGTGTGTTATGGTCAACTTTGACGAAATTAGCATCAAAGTCCTTAAGATCATCCTGGCTAGTCTTTGTGACTTCAGCGTGCGATTTGCAATACTCTATAACCTTAGCCAAGATCTTACCGGTTACGTTGGCAATGGGAATTGTAGTGTCCACGCAGTCATCGTCAATCATGTACTTGATCATCTGCATCTCAAGAGCCACCGTCTCTTCCACCTCAAATATCTCCCCGTCAGAACTCCTCAATATGACCTTCTTAGTAGAAGCCATTATCAAATTTTTTTGCTGAATTCTGAAAAAATTACAAATTAAAACAATAGACGATTAATGCTCTTCAAACATATAAGAATTCCTTATATAAGCACCAAGTTCAATCTCTTTGTTTAGAATTAAGAATCTTAACCTATCTAGGACTGGGAAACTTCCAATTAGAGATGATTTTTCCAATTTTGATTATAAGTAAGAATCTTTTAAGTCATCTATGATTAGACAACTTCTAATTAGAGACAACTTCTCCAATTTTGATTCTTCAAGGATCCTAGAGTCCTTATACCAACTAACTAGGTACCCACTAACTTTTAATGATAAAATAAAATAACCAATCAAATGATATAGAGGAAAATTATAAGTAGAATTGAAAATAATTTTGTTAATTACTAGCGTATTAGTCAATGGTCTTAGCGGTTATAATGCAGTGACGCACGCCTCTAGGGAACGTTACCTGAGGGCGCGACAACACCGACCAAGGAGGGCATATACGTCAATTAACTTCTGCCCGATTTCCATCGGGTCCGTGTAGCCTTGGCTCTTGCAAGCGACAATTTTCTGGTTCACCTTCGATTCAGAGATACATCGCTGCACAAAAATGGTCTGCGAAAAGTGTAAGTTTCATCTCTCTATCTCTCTCTCTCGCTCCATGTGTACATAAACTCACGCGTAAACGGAGAAAAGTTTGTGGATGTGGAAAACGTTAGGGTTTTGTGAATTGGGCGGTGGATGATGCAGGTGAGAAGAAGCTCGGGAAGGTGATAGTGCCGGACAAGTGGAAAGAAGGAGCTCATAACACGACTGAAGGTGGAGGGCGCAAGATCAACGAGAACAAACTCCTCTCTAAGAAGAACAGGTTTGATTTTCTCAATTTCCTTTTTATTATGTGATTTTCTCAATTTTCTCAGTTTTCTCAGATAGAGCTGCTAAATTGATCGAATTTGGAGGATGATCAGAGAATGAATTTTTCCACATTAAGCAAATTTGTAGTTGTCCCATGAAATTTTGCTTAAGATCAGCTGATTTGCGGAGTGTTACACTGTTACACAGTAGCAGAGATGTGTTATTGGAGGAAAATGTGAAATTTGAAAGGCTTTTAGTAGCCATAAGAAATCTCCCTTGAGCATTGCTACTAAGAAATTTTTCATATAATTTCAAATATTGTAACCAAAAGTGGGAAGAGTTTGAGAGGCAAAAGTTAGAAAAGATGCTGGGATAAATTTCTCACTCTAATTTATTTACTTTTATTGGGGTTGGCTGACATTATGGTTGCCAAGAGTACACTACAAATTTAACTTTGCATTTTCCTGGCATTATGATGTGTAATATTCAGAAAGATGCTTTTTTTTTTTTTTTTTTAATAATAAAAAAGTCTCTGCTGGATTTTGATTGAGAACCTAAGTTTAACCCTGCAAAAGTGTATGCATTCTGCTCTTGTGCTTTCCAACACAAGGAATGTAACTATGTGAGGTTGCACTTCAATGGTTATTGTGGCCACGTTTCCTATAAATCTTTTCCTCTTAAATTTTTTCTTCTGTTAAACATTGTCTTGCTAGTAGTTGTTTGTCTTAAGATTGTTGGTTTCTCCTATGGTGATGGAAGAAACATGTGGTGTTGGGATTTAATTCTTTGGGTTACTGAACTAGTGTCCTGGGTTTTGCTCTGATTGGTGATCATTATCTTCCAATTTACTAGAATAGTGTGATTCGATAGGTGTTAATGTGTTATACTGCTTAATAATTTTCAAGTTTTATTAAATTGGTAACAAAGAATCATGAGTAGGTGATCCGATCTATATTGATATTTGTGCTAAGCTGAACACTTGGCATTTCTCCTTGAGCAACATTTACATGGGTTGAACATTCATCATAAAGTGCGTTAGGTTCTAACTCAAGCTGATGTATAATGTATTTTGGTTGGTCTTCAAAATTCAAGGCTTGCCTGTGTAATGCAAGTTCTGTGTCTAGGTCCAATCTTGTGATTATTGCATTACTTCAAAATTTTTTTTTTTTGTTTTTTAAAATATACTGTCTTGCAGATGGACACCATATGGAAATACCAAGTGCATTATCTGTAAACAACAAGTACATCAAGATGCCAAGTATTGTCACACCTGTGCTTACAGCAAAGGTAGCATGTGATGCCTAAAGGCTTCACATACATCTTCTACACATGGGCAAAATTTATCGTTCTGTCGCATTTATATAAGTTCTTTTCTTGTGCAGGAGTGTGTGCAATGTGTGGAAAGCAAGTTCTCGACACCAAGTTATACAAGCAAAGCAATGTATAAGAACACAAGCTTGGCTGGTCTGACTTCTACTAATGTCAAAAGACTATGATGCCTTGTAATGTAGTGGAAGGTAATTTGTCAAAAATGGTGTTCTTTGCAATGCCTAGGTGCATGCTTTCTGTTTGTGCTAAATAACACCTTCATTGTATTACAATCTCACTATTATCCTCAGGTTTCCAAGTGATATGATTTTGTGTTTTTTGACTCCTATATACATAGTTTATTCCAATTCTAGCTCACTCTTGGTTATTGACTTTGATTTGTTTCACTTTTAGGCATTTTCTTTTAAAAAAGTTTATAACTTTTAGTCCCAAATACTCTTAAATAATATAGTAGGGTGGATTTCTTGTTCTTGGTTTAATTGATCAGCTATAGACAGCCTAGACTGGTTTATTTCTTTGTGGTCTTTTGTTTGTTAGGGTCACAAGATGAGTTTTATTTAACGTGTACTTTCTTGTAGCAACTGTGAGGTTTTCTGTAAATCAAATTATTTTATTTTATTTTATTTTATTTTACGAAATGATGGCATGTTTGGTATTTTGGGCTAAAAGTAAATCAGAAGAAATGAAAGTTCATGACCAAAAGTAGAAATGACGTTATAATCTAGTGATCGAAGTGGAATAAGCTTTACATAGTTTGAGGCAATATGTACAAAAGATTATATACAATCTAGTGATCAACAGTGAAATAAGCATTACATAATTTGAGACAATATGTACAAAAGATCATATGCATGCTTCATTCTATGAAATAACATTGTTCTTCACATTTTTTTTCTTCAAAATTAAAAAACATAACAACACTAAAGATTAGGTACAACATATATATATACAATGAAACATTGGTAACATTCCAGATCAGCAGCAGAAGAGCTGATTGCAGGAAAACAAGCAATTCAGAAACCATGAATCTTGATGTGCTCCTTCTTAACAATCCCAGCCTGCTTCACAAAACATCACAAAACAAAACATTAATCCTTGGAACAGCACAAACCTCTGCTACAACCAGAATATGCCCTAAGAAATCACCTGAACAAGGAAGGTGGAGACATTCTTCCTCTGATCACCTTGGAGCTGGATAACCTGAGTTCATTAAACAGGCAGATTGTCAATCCCAAGAAGATTGGATTAATTAGGTTTAGTGAGGGCAAGGGAAGAGAATGGTAACCTGTCCAAGTTCAGGGTCCTGGACAACAGTGCCATTGCAGCAAAACTCTTTCTTGAGGTCTTTCAGAATCTTGGTATAGCTGAACTCCTTCTTCAAACCTTGTACGGTTGTCAGGCTTTTCCGGCCATTGCGCTGTTGAATGCGGATGTGAACATATTCCTTTGCACCCGCTCCTGAGTTCTCAGCTGCATTTGCATCAGCAAATGGATCTGTCCATGCAAAACAAACCAAAAATTTCAATATACATGAAGCAATAATCCCAGCCAAGTTGATCAAACTGTTGACTTAGTAATGACAAGGTTACAAATTCCACTCCCAGCAAGAGCAGTGATCAACTATTGGCTTGGCTTTCTTGGTTTTAGCTGGTCAGCTATGGCCTATGGGCAACCTAAGATGGTTGTCCTTTGCCAGTTAGGATTACAAGGCAGGATTTACGCAATACAAACTTTGGATAGTGACTGTGGGTTTCCCTTTGTCACCCAAAACAAAAAAATATACATGGAGGCTGTGTGTATATATATTGGCCAGAATTTGAAAGGAAAATATGGCATACCAAAGGCAGTAGGTATGTGGATGTCGAGTTCAGACATGAACCTTGGCTGCTGCAAAGAAACAAGAATTAATCCTTAAACATTATTCCCATGCATGCTAAGGATACCAAATTAAAACATTGTATTCATGGGTGCATACAGATATACAGAGATAAAAATATATGGAAGAATTGAAGAAAAATAAAGTTACCTGGACAGAAGAGGGAAATGCTGACAGGAGCTGGGGGCAAGAGGGGGATTCTTGAATTGTTGAAAGAAGAATATGGTGCGAGAAGGGGTTGGGAAGAATGAAAGAGAGAGAGAGAGATGATGATGATGAATTGATGATGATGAAGGAAGATGGAGGTGAAGAGGATTTATAAAAGAAGGGATGAAGCGAGAAGCGAAAAAGATGGAATGCATAGATTGACCACACAGTTCCTTGGACTACATGCCTCTCTTCTTGTCGTCAACGTCTTTATGGGTGGATGAATCTCCCTATGCCATCTTATTATATTCTACAACTCCATAATAATATTAATAATGGTGGATTGGTGGTACACATATAGTTTTGAGGTGTATAACTTTCGATGGTTAATGGTTAGGGGTGGTATCTCATGTAACCTATGTCACTATGTGTTTAAAGTAATATTTTTTATTTTTTGGGTACAATCACTTTTCGAGAGTATGCAATGATCGAGTTGATTTAGATATAACTTTGTTATTGTGTAATAGTTCATAAATTACATTGAAGAGGTAAATCACATTAGAAAGACCATGTACAACTCGATGGGAGCAGGGCCGGGCCGGTTTTTTTATTTGCGTGGCCCTATGCTGGTAAATAAGTGAGGCCCTATCAAAATATAAATAAACTGTGAATTGTAGAAAAGTGATTCGCGTGAATATTACAAAGTAGAATTTTTTTTTGAATAATCTTAATAGAATTTAGATCAGTCATGAAAACCTAATTTTGAGCCAATATAATCACAAATACATATACTAACTATTGGGCCAGGGTTGGACTAGGGGCCCCCAAAATTTTAGGGCCCTGTGCGGTTGCACATCTTGCACGCCCTAAAATCTGCCCTGGATGGGAGGGTATTGGGTGTATAAAACATTGATGAATTGAACACTAAACATTTTATCCGATTTGGTTATTCGCTAGCCAATTGATATAGGGTAGAAGTATAAATTGATTTTCTCCTATGATTTGAAAATGGTTATCAATGAATCGAGAGGGTTAGTGGGTAGAGAGAAAAATAATACTCGTCCTACATTAATAAATTGGTCTAGTAAAAAGGAGAATGTCAATTGCAGGTAAAAAATATTATATTGATTACAAAATTAACTGTTTCAATTATAATTCAATAACTATGTACAACTAAATTAGAGTAAGTGAGGAAATAGCCATGTATAATCGATTTTATCTCGGTCAAATCAATTTATGTTAAATATTACTTTAATATGATTTTGTAAATGTTTGATTCCAACAATCGGCAAATTGCATGGTTTATGTACCTGCTAGGATCTTGAAAAACCCCATCCTTGTATGCTTGAACACGTATCATGTTTGTCCCCATTATCTTGGACGGAGATAAAAAATTGACACTTTATTTATGATCACAAATTGTTTCATTTCTATATCATTACGATAAAATATAGATCCACGAGGTACTAATCAATTATTATTAGCAGAATAACTATTGAGCATCACCATGAATGTAAATATAAAATGCTACCTATATAACGACAAATTCTTTTCTCTCAACATTTGAATCTTCAACATACTCCAATGTATTATGCTAATTGAGTTCTATGTCGTCTGTCTTCTTTATCTTGGACAGAGTTCGGAAATTGAAATTTCATTTACAGTCACGGACTGTTGCAATTCTATCTCTTTCGGCATCTTCTCACTTTCACCACAATAAAATGCAGGTTCAGGAGGTACTGACCAACTATTAGCAGAATAGTTACTTAGCATCGAAATCACTTCCGCCATTGTAGGTCTTTCATCTGCATCTTCTTGAACACATAACAAACCAATGTGTATACATTGAATGACTTCATTTATAGTATAGGACTCTCCAAGAGCTGGATCTAGTAATTTTAATGGCCAACTATCTCTCCATTGTTCCCAAGCCTACAACATTATCATTTTGATGTTCATAAGTTGGCCATGATGACATAATATTGTGAAGGACTTGCAACAAAATATGAACATCTACATGATAAAACTAACTTGACACATAGAGAATAAATGTATTCAATATGCATGGAAGTTTCTACTTACATAGCTAAGAAGGTCTTGTGCCTTGTTTGATTGGCAGAAGTTACGATTTTTCTTTCCGCTAATAATTTCTAAAAGTAGAACACCGAAACTAAAAACATCTGACTTTATAGAGAACTTCCCGTGCATTGCATATTCAGGAGACATGTAACCGCTACAAAGCAATATACGGAGCAATTATTAGTACACCTAATTAGTATTAAGAGTACAATTAAAGTAGTGTTTCAAATAATGACATTTTTTGCAATGATGAATTGAACACACCTAAATGTAAATGTTGATGTCAACTAGGAATGCAAATATGTATGTGGATGGCTAAGATGCATAACTTACTATGTTCCAACTATTCTGTTTGTACTTCCTTGAGTTTGATCAACTCCAAAAATTCTTGCCATGCCAAAATCGGCTATTTTTGGATCCATATTTGCATCCAATAATATATTGCTTGCTTTGAGATCACGATGTATAATTCTAAGACGAGAATCTTCATGAAGGTAGAGTAGACCTCGTGCTATTCCTCTTATAATTTTGTATCGCATTGCCCACTCCAATAGATATTGTTTACCATGGTCTAGATATGTGGAAATCCAAAATTACACTGAGTGTTGTGCGATAACCATTCAAGTTTAGTACGAAGGAAATTAAATATGAAAACTTTGAGATTTGAAACTAACCAAATAAAAAGTAGTCAAGACTTTTGTTAGGCACAAATTCATAGATGAGTATCTTTTCTTCTCCTTCGGTGCTTTATACACATGAAAGGAAATGTGGATTGACAATTGGTTTTGGGAGGCTGGAAGACTTCAAAGTCTGTCGTGAGGCACAATCATGGTTCACACAATAGCTAGTGTTTTTCCACACAGTTGTGGAATTAATTATATTTTGTCCATTCCAAAGTTTGAAAATGACACGAGTGAAATTTCGCAGAAGCAAATTCTATAACTTTTCCACTCCTCTCGAATGAATGATACTTCATTGGTTCGATGTGCCTTTTCGTTAATATAAGAGTTCATTGACTGAATTTATTTACAATTTAATCTTTTATATTATTAAGTTTGTTTTTTTTTTTTGAGTACTACTACTCTATTACAATGTAGTATCTGTTCATAGCTACTTTCTCAATCTATTGAAACACAAAGAGTCAACAGTTAAAACTTCTAAATGAGCGATCACATAATATTTTCAGACATACTTTCTAGGACTTACACGAATACAATCAAAAGATTTTAAGTTTGGACTATTTATCTATCTTTCATAATTCTTAGTCTCCTACTCTCCTCAAATTTCTTAAACAATGTAAGACTTTGAAAATAAGCCTAAAAAAATTATATGCAATCTGCACTTAATCTCCTGTCTCTTTTGCCAGCAATTCTGCAAATTTAAACTCCATTCTTGAACTCCATCGTAGTCTCCCTATCTCGGATAGAGTTCAGAAATTGACACTACATTGACCGTCATAGGTCGTTCCAACTCCAGTTCTCTTGGCATTCCCTCACTTCCACCATGGTAAAATGCAGGTTCACGAGGTGATGGCCAGCTATTAGAAGAATAACTGCTAAGCATCAACATCACTTCTGCCATTGTAGGTCTTTCAACTGCAACATCTTGAACGCATAATAAACCAATGTGAATACATTGGATGACTTCATTCACTTTGTAGGACTTTGCGAGGACCGGATCAAGTATTTCCAATGGTGTGCCATCCCTCCACTGTTCCCAAGCCTACAACATTACAACATTTTTTATGTTCACAAGTGTTGGTTGCAATATACTATGAAGGATTTTGCAACAAAATATAATGCTAGAATTGTACAGTTTAACTTAACATATAGAAAAATATATGTATTTAATATGGAGTCTAAGTAATTTATACTCACATAGCCAAGAAGGTTCACTGATCTATTTGCAGATTGGTCGAAGATGCGATTTTTGTTTCCAGTAATAATCTCTAAAAGTATAACGCCTAAACTGAAAATGTCGGACTTCACAGAAAACTCTCCGTGCATTGCATATTCAGGAGACATATAGCCACTACAAAACAATATTATATATATCATTAATGCAACACCTTAATATGTGATTGAAAGTGGTGTTTCAAATTTTAGTATTAATTACCTTCTCTGCAATGATAATTGGGCACATCCTAATGTATGTAAAGATATGATATTGTCAACAACGAATGCATATAACTTCATGTGATTATTAAGAAGCATAACTTACTATGTTCCAACGATTCTGTTCGTATTTTCTTCAGTTTGATCAATTTCAAAAATTCTTGCCATGCCAAAATCAGCTATTTTGGGATTCATATTTGCATCTAACAATATATTGCTTGCTTTGAGATCACGGTGTATGATTTTAAGACGAGAATCTTCATGAAGGTAAAGTAATCCTCGTGATATTCCTTTTATAATTTTGTAACGTCTTGACCAGTCCAATAAATACTGTTTGTCAACATCTGAATATTTCAAAAAATATATATCCAAATTACTTTGGTGGGGAGTGACTATTCATGATGATTATAAAGGAAGACTAAAAAAAGTTTTGGCATGTGAAACTAACCAAATAAGAAGTAGTCAAGGCTTCCGTTGGGCACAAATTCATATATGAGTATCTTTTCTTCTCTTTCGGAGCAATATCCCAATAGTCTAACTAAATTTCTGTGTTGAAGCTTGGCAACTACTTCAACTTCATTCTTAAACTCTTTTGCTCCCTGTCCTGAGCTTCTTGAAAGCCTTTTTATAGCTACTTCTTGTCCGCTAGGAAGCATTCCCTAATGATTAATTACTTAACAAGAAACAATTAGCTAGGACGGACTAATATATATATATATATATATAGGGTCATGTTCAGGTGTGACCGTGTTTTCCCGTGCGGCCGTGCGGTTTACACCGCTCAATGTTAAGAAATGCACCACTCAATATTAAGAAATGCACCACTCAAATAACAGGTGCATTTCATATTAAGAAATGCATGTTCATTGTGGTGCATTTCGTAACATTGAGTGGTGCATTTCTTAACATTGAGTGGTGTAAACCGCACGGGAAGGCGCGGCCACATTTGAATAGAAATCTATATATACATATATATATATACATATATACATATACATATATACATATATACATATACATATATACATATATATATACATATATACATATATATATATATATATATATATATATATATATATATATATATATATATATATTTGTATTGATTTTGCAGACAAATGGGAGTTAATCATCAAAGATTTTACCTTGTATACATAGCCATATCCACCTTTACCAATCTTACATCCAGGGGAGAAATCATTTGTAATAGCTTGAATAATAGCAAAGTCATATTGCAAGGACTGATCCTCAGTTGATGAAATTCCAGTCAAATCTAGAGGAAAGATGGAGATTATTACAAAATTATTCATTGCAATTAATTATTAATATTATTGTATTGTAAAAACACAGAATTGAAGATCGATCGAATACAGAAACTTAGATGGATATCTTTACCTGCTGTCTGTATTTTAGTATTTGGGTTCTTAGAAATTCTAATAATTCTCAGAAAATAATAAAGGACTGCAATGAAGAGTAAAATCCCAACGACTGGAACTACAATGGCAACAATAATCACTTTTGCAGGAGAATTGGAACTTCCATGGTTTCCTGCATCTAGCACTGAATCAGGTTAATGAATATAATGGTGAAATTAAAGATGCATGCAATGCACGGTAACTAAACTTTCAAGCCAGATCGAAAACCACTGGAACAAGAAAATTAAAGCACCCTTGATCAGCTCAGATCTTGAGATTATATTATTATAAGTTTACATTTTACCATCAAATACAGCCGTCAAAATGGGCTTGCTCATCCCGCCCGATGAAATGGACGAGATGATATTTTGTGCCCGTATTTTGACGGACTTTTTAATACGCCCTACCTTACCCGCGAACTTTAGTGAGGCGGGCTTGACAGGTCGACATGACCCACCAAATATATAATTAAAAAATTATTAAAATAAATATATACTACATAAATAAATTTATAATATTAAATATGTTTTGCCAACTTGATTATATTACTAACATTAGTACATATATAAGATTAAAATTAGTTTATAAGTATATATAATTAACATTACTTTACAGTTTATTGTAAATAATGGTCCTGTAAACTAATGTTAGTTATATATCTATAAATTAATTTTAATTATATACATAAGTGGTTGTACCAGTAGTTATACCATGGACCGTGGTCCACAATGCATTGTAGAACATGGGTCATGACTGATACTGCAGTTGTGTTGAAAGGGAACTGCAGTTGTGCGGAACAGAGTCCATTTCATCCGTCTGTAATTGCAGTTGTGTTGAACTGATACTGCAGTTGTGTTGAACTGATACTGTAGTTGTGTTGAACGGATGAACAACCTCTGTTCCGCGCAACTGCTGTTTCCTTTCAACATAATTGAAGTATCTTTTCAACACAACTGCAGTATCAACCATGACCATGGTCCACAGTGTAATTTGAGGATTGTACCATGTATAATAATAATTTAAAAGTCAAAGGATGACAGGTGATCAATTTGAAAATTGAAGAATAAATGTGACAATTTTTTTTAAAGGATTAAATTTGAAAAGTTTTTTTTCTCAAAAAAACTCTTAGTTTTACATTTAATTTACATATATACCATCAATTACAATTTCAAGAAAAGGTTTACCTTCACCGGTAGGCGGAGGGGGAGGAGGAGGACGGAAAGGAACGGGAGGAGGAGGACGGATAGGAAGGGGGGCCGGCGGTGGAGCTGGGTCGGCGATGCTATTGTAGAAGGAATACACCTCATACCTAATATTACAGCTTGTGGAGTAAGTTCTTGCACCCAGTGATGAATAACAACAACGGGACAGTTGTTGGATTGCAGCTGTGAGGCAACTGTGACAATCGGAATCGGAAAGGTAAGGCGTGCACTGCCCAAGACTGTAGATTGTCTCATTTGCAGTGTACTTAGCTTGTAGAGTCGCAAATTTCTTGGGTGATCGGCTACTGCGAGTGGCCAGCTGATTCAACGTGTTTCCGACAGCATCCATGAAGCTAGCCGGCTGAGAGTCGTTCTGCGTATTACGAAAATGTATGACGGGCGACTGGTCGGCTCTCCCCAACATAGAACTGTTGGAGTAACGCAACATACAGTAATCGTACCAGGCAACAACAGCCATTTGGTTGGGGGGCCAGCATAGCCGCAGTATCTCTGTGCTAGCTCCATCTACACAAGTCTGGCAATCGGTGATTGAGACATCACCCCGGCACATGAACAGCCCGTACACGGTGTTCCCAGACCCATCGTAGTCGTCACCGGCACTGGAGTTGTAGAAACCATTTCCATAGCCATCGGAAGAAAGATCGGAGAGGAGAGATTCAAGAAATTGTCCATAGGTGCCGGTGGCCGTATAGGTAGTGTTGAGACAATAGTATCCGTAAGGTGCGGAGATAGTTCCGATGAATAGGGCGATGATGATGAGCAAGCAGAAGCAGAGCATGTAGCCCCGCAACACAAAACGTCCAATCATTATATTTTTTTTAATATATGATATATAGAGTTCAGTTAGTAGTATATATGATCTTATTTAGGAGATCAGAGTTGATGGATGAGCAATCAAAATAATGGAGATTCGGAATACATGCTATGCTATGTTTCATTTCCAACTAGTCAACCCCCGCTGGACTCGCTTTTCCACAAGTACGCTATTATTCAACAAACGAAGCAGCTATGAAGTAACCTTGTTTCTTCAATGTACGTGGTACAATGAAATTAAAACGGCAGTAGTTATACCGTGTACCATGGTCCACAATGCATTGTGGATCATGGGTCATGACTGATACTGCAGTTGTTTTGAACGGATACTACAGTTGTGTTGAAAAGGAATTGCAGTTGTGCGGAACAGAGGCCATTTCATCTGTCTGGAACTGCAGTTGTGTTGAACTGATACTGCAGTTGTGTTGAACGGATGAACGACCTCTGTTTCGCGCAACTGCAATTTCTTTTCAACACAACTGCAATATCTTTTCAACACATGCAACTGCAGTATCCGTTCAACACAACTACAGTATCAATCATGATCATGGTCCACAGTATAATTTGCGTTAAAACGGGGTCATTGACATTTTTGTATGGATTTGACAAGGATGAGATAAAAATGTGCAGGAATAAAAAGGTGGATCAAAATGTGTAAAGTACTAATTTGATTACCTTCTTCTCATTAGAATTTTTAAGAAAAAGGTAATTAGACTACCTTCTTTATTAAAAAAAAAAAAAAAAACTGACAAGTTATTTAAGCTTTTGTCTGTAGTGTCACATGGGAGGGAGACTTTTTTTTTTTAAGACTCTCTTTTTTTTTCTTTTTGAAAGTTTAAGACTTTATTTCCTTCAAATTTGTATCCCCTTCTTCAAGCATAAATACCTCCTTCAATGGGGATGGAGAAGATGATGAAGCATATATAAACATTACATCATATGATTGCTTTCCCCTTGGACCCCACATTTAATTGTACCATAAAATGGGATGCTATTTTTCCAACACATTCTTGTGGTTGTAATTGATTGATTGCATGATAAAATTGTTGACTTTGAATGCCATTGCAAACCCTAGGTTTAGAATTAGGGATTTTTACTTGGGTTTGTTTAATTTCATGTGCTTGAATTATTGAAATTGAGGATATAATTGTGTAATTGATTGAATGACTAGTGCTTTGAATGCAAGAACGCATGTCTTAGAGGATATATGTGTGTATTTGGGATGATTTTGACTTGCTTGATACATGCTTATGGGTTAATTGAGATGTTTTGATCATTGTGTTCGCCATGAATATATGATGGAAAGTTATGAATGAGTTATATATTGATCTCATATGTTGTGATTGACATGTTTTGAAAATGAATTGGGATTTTGTGATGTTCAAGTGGGTTCAAAATTGTTTGTGAAGTATGGATAAGGCATGTGCTTTTGTGCTAAGCTTATGCATGATTGGTTGTGGTGGGCATGCATATTGCAAATAGACCCGTTGCGGATCAATCTGGAGGGAATCAAACTCAAATACGTGAAGAGACCCGAGACTGAACCCGACCAACCCAAGCTTCGCCGAGTCCAGCCTCGACAGAGCTACGTTAGCCCAAGTGTGGATGAGCAAGGCCTTAGCTTGGCCCAACCAGCCCTACGCTAGTCTGGCCGAGCTCCGTGCTTGGTCGGGGCCTAGCGTCTTCGGTTGACGTGGTCTTCCCGACATATGTTGCAATCTAAGTTGGCTGTAACCTCCCACTGCACCTTCTTTCATTGGACAGTTAGGAGAGATTTGGAGTATATAAAGTATATAAACACTCCATTAAACATGTTTTCTTAGGACATTCTAATCTTTTATCTTTGATATTGACTTGTTACTACAAAAATTATTCCTTGTATAGCTCTACACATTATCAATGCAAGAACTTAGTCTCTATGAGACTGTGACTAACAACTTTTGTCCCTTTATTACGTCATTCTTTGTCTTAACCCTATACTTGTCATATTTAAAATTTAATCCGGTTAATTGATTCGGACCTTCCAGTCAATATAATTCATCAGGTTGTATCCCTTTGGATGGATAGAATACATAATTATATTGACGCTTTAAGTTTCTTTTTATCGGGAAATAAAGTTCGTGAGAGAGAATTCAACTCTTAATTCATGGGTCAACAATAGATTTTTCCATATAATTGTCAAATTAATTATGCCATACGACAAGTTGAAAATGACATGAGCGAAGAAAATTTCAACACTCATAACAAATGGTACGGAGTGTATGTTGAAGAACATTGATGAAAAATTGAATTTAAATTTCGTTAAAATTAAAAGAAAAATTATTTGGATATTTGCATTGGGTGGACGCTTAGAAACTTTAACCCAACATTCTTTCACTTCAAATATCATGCTGATTATTATGCAAGTATAAGAAAATAAAACTATAGCATAATGATAAATGTTTGATGCTAATCATTCATATCAAAGTAGGTCATGGTGGCGGTGACTACTATGTAATTGAAGGAAATAAAATTATGTTTATAATTTTTGTCAGAGTAGTAAGCATTTGATTTTAACATATTAGTTTCATTGTTTGGTAAGTGAGAAATAAATTGTTTGGAATAATTAATATAAAGACTCAAATGTTCTTACATAATAAAGATATGTGATGGTAATATAGAAAATCATGTTATATATTTTTCTTCCAAAAGTGTGAAAAATAAAATATTTAAGGAGACTAAGCAATAAGATTTCATGACAAGTTTTAATTCATAATCAATCCATTTTCGTGACAGTACGTACAGCAGTGTTAATTAGTTTTGGTTTCAAATAATTAAAACCGACTCATGAGAACATAAGAAAATCATCTGTTTAAATATTATGTGTATTATACTGTCCACCTCTCGTTCTCAAATAATAATACTAGCTTGCTACATCATAGAATGCATTAAGTAACCATATTACACGTAGTAACTATACCAATCCATATTTCACATGGAAGATTTAAATTAAATGCCAAATTGATGATCCACGAATAGTATCTGCAAATGACCTTCGATTTAATGTGAGAAAATACTCTATCAAAACTTTTCTCATCCTACCAGTGTTAAGTTGTCAGCTATCTTCGCCGTTTTGATTCTTTTCGCATCTCTGCCAGGTAACTCTCCAGGTTGGACTTCTCCCACAGTTGTCTTTGAATAAGGTCTTCTTTTGTCGATTCATCTGAACAACAAAAAGCGAAAGAAAACCCCGCATTAGTTTTAGTAGCGTACCTATATCATGGACTCACCAACAAAATAATACTGGGATAACCTGGATCATGACAAATTGACAACGCCATCTGACCTCAAGAGTGGATTTATATTATTTTCTCCAAACTAAGATATAATGTTTTCATGGAAAATGACTAGGTATTAATGAAAGATTGAAAGTCTTACCAATGTATTCCCATGAATCCAAAGAAACGCCTAGAGAACTTCGTGTTAAGTAGGAAGCATCTTCCCTAGAGTATGGAGCTCGTTTGATGTTGTACCTCCAGAACCAACAACCATGCCACAATAGAAGCTGTAAAAGTCATAACTTCTATGGTTAAAAGTTCCAGTTAAAAAGTAACAAGACTTTATATTTGTTTCTAAAGAGCATTTACTCTTCATTTCATAATAAAAGGATATGCACTAACCTTTCCTATAGTGTAAGGAAGAAGCAAGAAGCGAATTCCAAGAAGTCCCCAAATAGATGGTTTTTCAGCACCCTTTATCTGCAGATTAAGTTCCTTGCTGAGGTCTTCGTCCACTTTCCTGTCATAAGTAAGAAACTCAACTGAACGCCCCACATTAACCAAGAGCCCAACAAATTACAAAACAAGCATCAGCTTTAGACACAAAACTATTGCTTGGCTGAACATGAAGTAACGGTGGCAAGACCATTAAAATTTAAAATAAGATCATACTTATCCAACTGTTTGGCACTCTTCTTTTTACTTGTAACACCCCCACTGCGTTCAAGTTCCAAAGCACGTAGCTTATTTTTGTACGCTGGTGTTTTCTTGACCATGTCAATAGCCTGAAACAAGTGCACAACTTGATAGAGTATACTATTGATAGAAATCTTGTGTTTTAAGAATAACTAACAAAGATCCTTTATATAAGGCTGGTATAGCATTGAACAATACTTGTACTCTATTATACTAAACTAGAACTCTAAGAATACATACAAAACACATAGTCATATACTAATACTAATACTCTAAAACTGTCATCAAAGAATTAGTTACAAATTAAGTTGCAAACATCATGTGCATAGGAGTATCTCATCAAAGACTTAATAGCAAAGAAATTATTTGCAGTCATCACGTATAGGGTATATATATGTGATCAAAGAATTAATTTGCAGTCATCATGTGTGTAGGTATAAACTAAGTGAGAATTGTTCTAATAGTGTATGCAGGATAAAATGATTACAAGATGGACATGTGAGGAACATCTGTGTTTAACCCTTAGAATAAGAGGCCATTGCATGTGAATGGTGACCCTATTAAGGGCATGCAAACAAAACAGTAGTTTAGAATCACCAATTTGTAGGGTAATTCAGTCTAGGAAGAAAAACAAAATCAGAAACCATGACAGCGTATTCTTTATTCTTCCATGCCAACACATCAAGATCTGCTTTCCATTAAAAGTAATGACAAAAACATGACAGCCAAATTGCAGATTGAACCTGAAAGGCATGTGGTTACCTGCTTATACCTTGTCCATTGATTGAGATATTGAAATGACGAGAGAATCAAAAGAAGACCAATAAGGACAGCACGAGGATCCTATAAACAGGAAAAAGAAAAAAAAGAAAAAATTTGTTATGCAGGTAACTGAAATACAAATTTGAAAGCTAACAGCTACAGAGGAGGTCAGGAAGAAGGCACTCACGGTTTTGTGACCATAGTAAGCACGGTAGTATTGTGCTGTATTGTAGAATACCTGACAAAGAGGAAACATCACTTCAGTGTCCCACATCATTATCAGCCAATTTACAAGTTCAAACAAATTGGCTCCAAACCAATTTTTGATTTCCCCTCATTGCAAAAATGAAAATGTCAAAAAGATTGCATGCAGAACTATAGCATCTTAGCATGAACGAAGTAGCATGCTTATCACTGAATTTCCATATTGCAAAAAGAAATTCATAAGTGATATAAAAGCAGAACAACAGTTCATCAGCATTATTTATACAAAATTATCACATGGAGTTGCAACTAACCTCCTCTGGGTGGGCAATTGCATAATCATATTGTTCCCTTGTGGCTTCATCTTTCAGTATCTGCAAGAAAAGAACCAACCGGTTTAATACTACCTACAAAGGCAAAGTTTCTCACCCCTAACTTACCAGTCAAATATGGTGACAATTTGTTAATCAATAAACAGTATGCTAACAAAAATACAAATGAATTGAGAATAAAGTATTGCTCTATATGCTTAAAACAATGATCTGATTCATTTTTGTCTGAGACAAGATAGTAGAAACTACAGATTTTAACATCCATATTCTTCCTTATAGAGGGAGATCCATCAAGAAACTACTACATTTTTCCACCACAATGTATGTTAAGCAGCAAAGATAGCATCTATTACTTACTGGTAAATTAGATACTACATTTTTCCATCACAAATGCACAATTGTCAACGAAATTACCAGTATAAAACTGAAAATAATCAGTCAGAAAAAAATTGCAGAGTTAAAAGTAATCACCTCATAGGCATTAGCAATTTTTACAAAGTGCTTCCTTGATTCTGGATCAGGATTTTTATCTGGATGACTAAACAAAAAAATTGAAGAAAGAAGTCAATAACTTGAAACTATACATACCTAAAGTCTAAAAGATCACAGAGCTTACTATTTCAGCGAAAGCTTGTAGTAAGCCTTTTTAATTTCAGAGGCATTAGCATTTTGAGAGACTCTGAAAACAACAACAACAACAATTGATAAGTTAATCAAATAAAATTGATTTACTGCAAAAGTTGAGGAAAGGATCGCAATAGAAAATCACCCTAAGAGATCGTAACAGTCGTCTTCGTCGCAGTAAATGGAGATCGAAGGCTGGATCAGAAAGGAGAGAACGAGAATGACGGTGAGCGCGGACCAACGGATCGCCGCCGCCGCTGCCCCGTCCGTTCGCGCCATCGTCGTCTATTCTTCGTTGTTTCTCGCAGGAAGTGAGATTTTGTTCCAGCCTATCAGGAGGATCGGAGATTCGGAGGACGGAGGCTCCGGTGGTAAAATGACATTTGTATCCTTAAGTTGTTGACCGTTCTTTCTTTAGCTTCCCAATCGGCTAATGCTAGTAGCTGAGCTTTATCCAAATCGGCCCATAAACTTGAATTCTAGCACGAGCCCATTTGATAGCTTGAGCCCAAATCACAATAGTTATACCATGGACTTGGGGAACCATCACAATTTACATACTAAGGGTGTGTTTGAAAAGCAGGAAAATGATTTCTAAAAAATAATTTCTGGAAAACGAGTCATTTTTCAGAAAACATTTTCCTTTCTTGTGTTTGGCTGCAGAACAGAAAACTGTGTTTGTGTGTTTGGCTCATTTTCCAGAAAATGAGTAGGAAAATGAACAAAATTATATAATTAAATATTTTAATCAATTTGTTTAAATGTAACAACATTTATAACAAATATACAATCCAAAAAATAAAATAATCACAAAACAAATCACAACAAAATAATATCTCTCATAAAAAAATTAAAGAAAAAAAAGTGGCCGACTGGTTTCCAAACCAGTCCCCGTCGACCGATTGGTTTCGGAAACCAGTCGCCGTCGACTGATTTCGAAATCAGTCGTCATCCTTGGTCGGATGCTGTCTACTTGAAAGATTTTCAGATATGAAAATATTAATCTTCAAAAATAAATATAACTTAAAAACAAAAAGAAGAAGTTGAAGATGTCAAGAAGATGGGATGAAGATGAAGAAGCTGAAGCATTTAGGAGGCCTAAGGAGATGGAAGAAGCAAAGGAGAAGGAAGAAGCAAACTTCCGGAAAATGACTTCCCCAAAAAAAAAAAGGGGAAGTCATTTTCCATAAAATTGAGCTTATTTTCCATTGACCAAGAAGTTCATTTCCTTTGACTCTATTTCCCCCTCCTTCCTAAACACCAAAAACCCGGAAAATGATTTCCAGAAATAATTTTCCGGGTTTCCAAACACACCCTAAATGTTTACAATTCAAATTGTGAAAATTTAGTTGTGAACATTCAGTATATAAATTGTGAACATCAGTATGTAAATTGTGTATTTTGTACTCGGGATCCGTGTCCATTTACATACAGAATGTTCACAATTCAAATTGTGAACACTCTTGTATATAAATTGTGAATATTCAATATGCAAATTGTGTATTTTAGATCGGGGTCCACAGAATAATTTGTCAAAAAAACTCTTAACCTTCTTGAGTTCTTGTTAAACAAAAGTGAATAAATTCGCGAAAAGGATTATCAAATGAGTGATTCTTATACCAGAATGTCATGAATTCAATTATTGTCAAGTATATTTTTATCAAGTCTATTACACATAATTTTTTTTAATCCACATCACCATTAACATGATATTTACAATTAAAAATGTTAATTGCATTTTTAAAAAAGCTCAAGTATATATTTGGAGATTTTTCCCCATTTGAGGGTACAATTTAATATTTTCAAAGAGTTAAATAGCTTATTTGATCCGTTTTTCAATTTGAAACATATATCCTTTAAAATTATATCAGGGCATTGTGGTGGACAATTTTTGATTCAAACGTGCCGTATTTTGGGCGGTTGCCTACCCAAAGCAAGCTGCCATAGAAGTATAGAACAAATTAATGATGGGAGCAATTGGCAATTGGCAATGGACCACATGACAAACAGCACAATAAAAAGACATAATGCATGTACACATTGCATCTTGTACGTACAATTGAAGATTCCCTATATTTTGTCATTGTGTTTTCTGCCTTGTTACATTCATACAGCATACCCGAATGAATAAATAAATTAATTAATTAAAGTTGGTTGAATGGTTAATTTAGTCGTTACAAGATTCTAAATTTGACTTTTAAATAAAAAAAAATGATCGATTGGCCCTCGTGGTTTGGATCAGCCAGCTATAGACAACCTAGCTAGGGTGCTTTACCACCTTGTGATCATTTGCCGGTTGAATCACAAGGTAAGATTTACCTAGTAAACACCATTGAGTATGTAGTACGTGGTTACATGTTATCCAAAATAAATAAATAAAGTTAGATTCATAACAAAAAAAGATGTGTGGTTTGGAGGTCCATATGGCAAAATTCTACTGTTAGCTCAAGATTACATCAATGGCTAGATCAGACAAGACAGACATCCTCAGAGGCCTTCATGGTTTCTGTACGTTTACAATGAATTGCAGATTCTGTTCTAGCTAATAGCAGAATTTCAGCCATGCATGATGGTTTAGTCCTAGCTAGCTAATCAAAGGGCACTTTCAATTCATTCATCTCCACTGTACTTCCCCACAGACAGTGATAAATATATCAGCAACAATGTTCCCATGCTCGACCTGTCAATCAAAATCAGAAACTCAGAAAAATTGCACAAGTTTCATCATATTTATTAGGAAAAAGTGCCGAACATGTCACTAAACTTATGACTTTTCGTGCAATTGAATCACTGAACTTAAAATGTATTCAATTAAACCATTAAACAAATAAAATATGTGCAATTGGGACATTTCTTCATTTTTTCATAGTATAATCCGATCATATAATTTAATGATATGTACTAAAAGTCGCATTTTCTTCTACCATACTAGTTGAGATGAAAGAAATGCTTTCAACGAAATCATAAAAATGTCACAATTACACATATTTTACTTGTTTGATAGTTCAATTATTACACACTTTTTAAGTTCAATTACTGGACTATACAAAAACAATAAGTTCAATGATCTATTTGACATTTTTTTCAATTTATTATAACCCGAGAAATGTAAGGAGAGTGATGAACTTACAGGGTGGCAAAGAAGAAGAGGATCCTTCTTGGATCAAGTATCCAAGAAGCCAACGACGGCCGCCGGAACCCAAATCTCTTGCCACCGGCAGCGGCCATGGTTTTGCTTTCTAATGGGTTGGCGCCGGCGGCGATGATGGTTACTGGAGCAGAGTGGTCGGCGCCGGCCCCCACTACCACCACCATGGGCTTTTCCGGCGTGCCAGCGCCATGCAAAACAGCTGCAACTTGTACACAAACATACAAAAAACCATTAATGTGGTTGATTGGCTCTGCCATAACCAAACAAACCAGAATAATATAATATAATTCTCAAGAATTTCCATGCATGCATGTGCTGCAGCCAGCATTATCCTAGTAGTATTGAATCCGAACAACAAAGGAATGACAGCCTGTCTGTGTGACAACCACGACATAACATTAAAAATTCCAAATTTCCAATTTTTAATCTTTGGACCCTCATGCGTGCATATTTTTTATTTTGGATGACCAGAGAAATCTGTAACCATTATTAGAGGGGTGGGTGTCTGGATAAATCCTGTCAGACTATGTTGATCATAATTAACCAACTCAGACCAAAAAGCCTAATAAGTCACTTCTACTTAGGGCAAATTATTGCGTAGATCATGGTCTACGTAGTGTTGTGTGGACCATAACAAAAAGTACATTTTTAATATAGTAAATGTACATTATTTGAAATTTTGTGGTTACTAAATTAATCGCTTAATCAACTTGGCTGGAGTTGCTTATTTGCAGGTTGTTCTTCAATTCAACTATGCTATTTCACAGATTACATTATTTTCTTGCGCAAATGAAGGCGTGATTGACATTATTAATTACAGTAGTTAATCATATTATTATTACTATTAATCAACCTAGCTATGCCTAGCTATCAAGCATATACATTATATATCTAGAAAACTTCCAAAATGAATATATAAAATCCTGAAATTTTAAGAATGATGAGAGGAAGATTACAATCAGCATGTGGTTGGTATTTTCAGCATGTGAAACAAAGAAGACAATGGGATGTTGATTTGTCATCTTCTTTTTGGGGAGACAATTCGAGATTGAGATGTTTTGTAAGCTATGTAATGGTAGCGAATAGGCGTGGCCAACAGTCCTATTCATGTGAGATTCGAATTTTATAAGTTTGAATATTCAAAATTATTGAGGTATGATATATACTTTTCGATTTAATATCATAATTTTTTTTGAATACTATAAACTCTGTTACAATATAGTATCTGTTCATACCTAATATCATAGTTAATTAATTAAATAGTATAAAATCATGTGATCATATAGTTCTATATATGACTTTAAATTATAGAATCATATAGACAATCTCCAACCATTTAAATGTATCAAAAAAATCTTAACGAATAATAATCCACCAAAATTTAAGCAAATTAGCATGTAAGTTTTATATATATATATATATATATATAATTCTTTGTTATCTTTTGTTAATTATGTTTGATTGAGGTGACACGGTTTCTTGGTTGTACCCTGCGTGTGGGCTGGGGCTGATAGTTGACCTTTTAGCACGTTTTGGCGAAAAAGCATAAAAGAATATATATATATTAAAGATAAATCTAGATATAGACAAAATAATTTTTTGGAATGGACTTACGAGAATATGGTTCATTCTATGATGGAAAAGTTAATGCTGTTAATTTATTGATTATATAATATTCTCCACTAATTCTCTAGCCAAAACACATGCATGTATATTAATTAGTATATATACCATCTCACTTAAGTTCGTCTTATAAAATTTTTCTAGTACGATTTATCTATTCCTGAACTATTAAGTAGAAATAAAGTTTACTTAGTGATTGTGAATTTTGTTCTTTATTCATAGAATTTGAGTTATCCTAACGTTGCCCTAAAAAGTTAAAATGCAGGGGAGAGAGTAAGATGGATGGGCACCTCTGGGAGAAGTAGCTATGAGATTATCAACGGCAACATTTGGATTGGGGATCTTCTTCTCCACACTTCTCATCTGTGACCCTTTTCTTGACAGGTTTCTCTGCAACTTCTTATCCAAAAAGGCATAAATTATTATTAACTAAAGTAACCTTAGTCATGATAAAGACAAAGAAAAAAAGTAGATAAGCATTAAGCTAGCTATATAGCTTTTAACAAACGAAAAGGGAAAGGTGTTGCTTGTTCCCAGAGGGAATTCTTTATTTAGAACATTTGGATAAGCTTCTCGCATCCTCTTTTCCTTTCCCAGGTTTCGTTGTGATGTCATTAAGTTAGACATTTTTTTGTGACGAAGAAAATTCATAGTCACTTAGGGTGTTTAAGGATGAACTTGTCTTGTGATTTTAGTTGACAAAGAATTATAAGTAGATAAATCAATCTAGATTATTTATAACTAATCAGTTCAAATTAAGAAGGTCAATAGGTCTCAAAAGAAGATAAATCAAACTAAATTGTCTATAATTAATCAGTTCAAATCAAGAAGATCAATATGTTGTTTTCACTGGAAATTGAACTTGTAACTTTGTGATTACTAAATTAACAGCTGGCCAATTTGAGTAGGGTTGGTCTATTAAGTTGACATTTTGTTGCAAGAGAAGAATGAAGATGAAGATAAAGATAAGGATGGAGAAGTTACATACAGTGATTCTTGAATTTGAGTTGATGTCTTTTTCAAAGCGTTCCATGTCCACAACAAAGCTGTCAGGCTTTGTGCTTGTGAACTGTAATCCATTATTATTAATGTGGTGCTCGGAAGAAGATGACAGTTTCTGGCCACCATTTCCTTCAAATTCTTTGCCCAACCCTTTTGATCTTGAATTCTCAGCCTCCATTACACTTCTCCTGTCAAAGCAAAAAAATATTGCAGAAAATGATATGAAAACTTGAGAGGAAATAAAGGGTGAGTTGAAGTTCATTGCAAGACTCCATCTTTTCTTCTTCCTCACTGCATTAGCAGACTTACCACTCCAAACAAAATCTCCCTTTTTCTTCTTCTTCTTGTTCTTGAGGCCTCTGGTTTTCCTTTGAAGTTAAGAGCTTAGCATGCATGGATATGCATATATGTGTGGGTAGGTGTGGTGTATAATATATATAGTGGAAGCAAGATAGAATCTGTGTGTGTGGTGGGCGATAATCAAGAAGAATTTGGAGTTGAATTCGAGAGGTGGAAAGTGGGGGAGATTGAAGGATGATTGGAGAGAGAATTGAAGTTTGAGGAAATCTGCAATGGAACTCTTTATTAATAGCAGGAATTGAAGTGAATGTTGGGTTGTCAGTGGGGGAGTTCCTCAGGATTTTTCTTTTATCCCTTTCCGTCTTAATTTTTGGACCTTTTATTAGGAATCAAAAACTTTAGATTAAAATAATAAGAGGACCGCTATAATAATATTGCCCTTAAAAAAACAAAAATAACTGAGTAACCAATGACTGATAATTGAATTGATTAAAATTTTTAGTTTTCGACTCATGATACTCAATGAAGAAAAATAATTTTACTTTGATGTCGAACATTATGAGGTAAAATTAAGAGTAAATTTTCTTTTTTCCAATAGTAATTAATAAGAGGTTTTGTTACTTACGTACATTGAGCAAAATTTTCATCAAATCTTAACATGTCATACTATTATTATCCCGTTTAAGTGAGACCTCTCTTAAATTAGCTAATAGTAGTTGACATTAAAACCTTTTTTATGTCACAATATTTATCTAAGTCTAAACATCAGTCTCATTTAACATTTGTTCTTGATTCAATTTGAACTTATTCAGCACTATATCTACAGAAGATAGGAGCAAAATAAGTCATATATATACAAAGACACATTGGGAGAAGGGAATTAGGGTGGAAAAGAATTGTAATTCCGTGGAATTGCAATTCAATGAATAAAGTAGGAATTAAAATTACAGTGTTTGGTATGCAGAAATAGGAGTACAGGTGATATATGCTATTTTGTACAATTATTCACCCCTTATTCTAGTTGTTTTGAAGGTTATTTTCTGTATCCTAGTGAAATTGAGAATTGCTTGTGTGTTATATTGTCCAAGTGCTGAATTATCTGCAAGGAACAACAAAGGAATAATATTGGAACATTTTGGACAAGTTCTGGAAGAAAAGGGAATTACAAGGAATAATACAAGTTGGAAAAGTATTGGAAGTTGCATAATAGGCCAAGGCCCATCTATCTCCTATATATTTAACCTATTCTCTACAATTTGAGGAAGTTCCCCTTACAGAGTTCTGAACCCTAGCTTTTAGTTTATATTTCCCTAGCATAGTTTAGATTAGTTTCACATTAGATGATTTAATTTCAAGCTTGGAATCTTGGATTGAAGTTGGATTTGTTCTTTATCAGTTAAGTTTCTCTTCCCTTTATATTTCTTGCAATGTTTACGATTATTAATTATTGCTTTGTTTTGTTTACTCCCATCATGCGGGAGTAGTTCGTTTATGGGTTTGGATTAGGGATCCATTGTTAATCTTGATGTTCAATTGGTAATTAATTGCATAAAGGGATTGAATCTTTTACCTAGGGTTTATGTTGATTTGGGGATTTCTTTGCACTAGTTATTGGTTTGTGGCCAGAATTAATTGCTAGTCTAGGAGAGGTATTCATTACAACGAAAGTTGGATGGAGACCTCGAGCCTTACCAATTTCAACCTAATTTTCCTGCTATGAAAGTAGAGGTAATTTTGGAGGCTTACAATGCTTAGGTGTTTAAGGTTATGATTGATGCATCACGACAGTGGGGCAATGTTAGCCTAATTCTCTTATTGATTACGAAACTAGCTGAGTAGAATTCTTTTGTTCATTGCCCATATATCCCTTGGTTAATTATTCTTTACCTAATCCTGAGTTTGTTAGAACATCAAGGTTACAATCCCCCTAATCTGGCCCATACCTTTATCATATAGTTTTTATCTTAATCAATTGTTTACTTTTATTCCACATCATTCGGTCTTTGTTACTTGGATTCTATAAATTCATATACTCTAGTGCCTGGTAATTCACACAGTTACGTGCCATAACACCAATCCTCAGCGAAACGACATTACACCCTTTTTACACTCATCATTTGTGCTCATCAACAGGGAATTGAAAGGTAAGAAGTGACAAAATAACTAAAATGGCCTTATGTTGTGATAGATGTTGTAGTAGCAGCAGCAGCAGTAGTAGCAGCAGCAGGAGTAGTAGCAGTAGGAGTAGGTCTTTTGTCTTGTAACAACAGTCGCATTTGGAATATCAAATCTAGCTCTTAGCTGGTCTGGTCCAACCCCTCTTCTGTCTGATGACAATCGGGAAGACCTTGCTAGCAAAGTAAGCAATCCAAGGGATGACTTTTCTTTTATTAAAAGGCACACTTCTATTTTCTCGCCTGTTCCCGACGGCTGTTTAGGAAACTGGAATTCCTTTAGTAAGATAGCTCATGAATGAAGCTTTCAAACCAGTTCCTGATTTCAGGAGTTTTAGGAGTGCATATGAGTTCATGAGTGCATGAGTCAATGTGCGCTTCTCTTCGATGTAGCAGTAGCAGGAGCAGGAGCAGGAGGAGCAGCAGCAAGAGCAGCAGCAGCAGCAGTAGTAGTAGTCGTCATTCAAAAAATAATAATAATAATAATAATTATTATTATTACTATTATTATTTCATATTTTAAAAAAAATTAAAAAAAAAACAAAGGGTATAGGAATTGCAATTCTGCGGAATTGCAATTCCTTCCAACCAAACACTGTAGTTTGGGAATTCACTAAATTGCAATTCAATGAATTGTAATTCCCTCCAAACTACGTCCAACCAAACAGGCCATTAAATGAAAATGAAAACCTAACCTATCAAATACAGCATAAAATGAAAAGGATTGCAATTATTCTCACTAGTATTTTGGATTTTTATGTTGTATGTACCATATCAAAATAAACCATTACATTGTGGTCCATTATATATATGTGATCAAATGCGGAAGTTGTGCCCAAGTGAAACATGCGGTGAGATGAAAGCCATTGATATTGCCAAAATCAACGTTCAGGATTAACAATGATTAAAAAAAAAAACAGTGGTAATTTGGTCATTTTTCATATTGGTCAAATTTAAGGTGCGTAGTGTTCCTTCTTAATGTGCGTGATTTTCTTTCTTAAGGTGCGTGATTTATGTGCTTAAGGCCAGGCGCATCAGTTCTTCAGTGAGAACTTAAGGTGCGTTTTTGTAGAAACTTAAGGTGCGTCGATCTAAAGCTTTAGGTATATTGTTTTACTTCGTAAGGTGCATGATTTTCTTTCTTAAGGTGCGTGGTTTGTGTGATTAAGGTGTGTCAGTTGTTGAAATTTAAGGTACATTGGTCTAAAACTTTAGGTGTGTTATTTTCCTTCTTAAGACGCGTGGTTTCTGTACTTAAGGTTGGTCAGTTATATTACTTAAGGTGCGCCATTTTAAAGCTTTAGATGTGTGGTTTTTGTTCTTAAATCTTAAAAAGCTTTGTTTGTGTGTTTAAGATGCGTGGTTTGTGTACTTAATGTGCGCTATTTTAATGCTTAAGGTTAAGATACTTGGTTTCCTTCTAGACACGTGTTTTCTAAATTAAAAAAATTCATTGATTTGAGCCGTTGATCTATATTTGATCAACGACTCAAATCTCACCCCATCTTTCATCTGGAAGCCTTTCCGCGCTTGAACAGATCCCCATATATATATATATATATATATATATATATATATATATATATATATGAATATTTTTGGTTTTAAGTCATAATGGCCACTATCACTTGACCACAAATATTCATACTCAAGCATAACCAACCATTATAGATTAAAAAGAAAAAGAAAAATCTCTTACCCAAAAATTGCGTGGCATACGTACACAAATAAGAGTTAAATTTAAAATCACAACATTTATCCTCTTTTTTGGTATCTTTCCCTATTACTTTCTCGCTAAAATCAACTCGGGTGAAAGATGCGCTATGTTAAAGAGTTTTAACTTTTTTCGAAGTAAAAGTTAAACTTTACGGGTGCCAACAGGAAAAAAAAAAAAGAAGAAGAAGAAGAAATATAACTATAATTTTTTTTATAGTAAATGTTATACCCTATAAGATCGATTTATTATTATTATTATTATTATTATTATTATTATTATTATTATAACACCTCTTTCTCCCACCATCTTTATCAAGTAAACTTTTGCTAAAAATAATAAAATAAAAACAAGGGATATTCAAAATAAGAATAAAATAAATAATAATTTAATTATACTGAACGTAATTTGCGCCTGATCGATCACTTTAAGCTGTATGTACAGCTAAGTAATCATGAGTTGATATTGATGGACCGAAATAATTATAATATTATTATTTGTTGTATGCATATATGATACTGAATATAATATAAACACTAAGCTGCACTCTACATCTGTAGAGCGCATCTAATAAAAACCAGGTTGACCAGAAAAACCAGGAAGAGGCACGTCACAAAATGCCAAAATAATATATATATATATATATATATATATAGGTAGTTAATTGTATAGTAAGCCCTATTAATGTTATTTTAAAGATGCCCGGATAGGCAACTTAATTAGTCTCACAGCAGCAGTGTAGGCTCCTTCTAAGGTTAAGTAAAGTTTTAGTCTCTGTATTATTTGAATTTACATGATTTACACATCTCATAATAGTAGTTAATTTTATCTTATTTAAACACTTTCTTAAAAAATGACCATTCCAATAATGTAAGCATCATATAACTTTTAAATATAGAAATAAATAATAAACAATTTCCAATTTTGTGAGGTGCAAAAACTTCTGTGGATTGACCTAGCAAAAATAAGTATAAGAGCTTAAATTTTGTTTTTGTTTTTGTTTTTGCTTTTTTTTTTTTTTTTAAATTATTCACAAAGAAAATTCATAATCACTACTCAAATGTGTGCACTGAATTAGAAAAATGATGTGTGATGAGCTCGACTGAAAAGGTACCCCTTTAAGTATGAGAATCATGTTTCACTCGTTTGTCCATCCCTATTTGAATGTTTCTTCGTCTCTGGCTGGAGACGAAGATGGTTTCTTCGTCTCCGACCATGGAGACAAAGATACTTTCTTCGTCTCCATGGCCAGAGACGAAGCTCTTTTTTTTTTTTTTTATAAATAAAATTTAAATAATTAATTTTTAAAAAATATTTTAAATTTGAGGTGATCTGCTAGAAATTGAAAAAACTTACAAATTGGACAAATTGCATGAAATAGGTTTGTTTAGAAATTCAATTGTAGCTTTTTTTAAGGTTCAGTGGCCTCATTATCGTGTGCAGTTTGATGTCCTATTTTTCCCTTATTCCTATTTTTTGAATACCCAAACACAAAAAAAAATGAAAAATAACTTCCGAAAGTTATTTTTCAAATTTCCAAACGGATCCTTAATGAATAAAAAAAAATTACTCAATCTTTGCCATTTTACCATGTAACTTTACAGTTTACATAATTAATTTAACGTTATAGAGACAAGTTGTATATATAGTCAATAAATAGGGTAATTATTGTTAAATTGGCCAGACAATTGGTTTGGTAACCATGCACAAAGTTCTTAATTTGACTTGTTGTGTGAGTTCTCTGTTAGTGTTTTTAGTTTGAGTTAATTAATTATGAACAATCTGAACTGATTTATCTTTTTGTGATTCTTTATCAATTAAAGTCATAAGTTGAGCTTCACTAAAATACGCATTCAAGTAGTAATTCGACTGTGAATTTTTCCTTAAATCAAAGTTAGTAATAGCTGGGGTTAGCTAGCTAGGCTATGGCAAATTGGCAATGGTGTAGCCATAATGTCATCTTAATTGCCCTAGCGGTGAAGGCACGTCGCACAAATTTTGGATCTTTTCAATAAGCTTATTCACCTCTCGCCATCCCTCTATATATAGTATGTGTAGCTACAATTAACCATTTATAAATCCATAAAACTCGAAGATATCCCCAAAAGATAATAAATTTAATGTTTCCCACAATTTTGAATCCTCAAATGACGTAGGAGTGAGCTAAGTTCAAAATAAAAAGTTTCGATTCAAAAATAGCAAAAAAAGAAGTCCAAATGCATGGATAGAGTAGAGTTGTTATATCGTGGATGAGGGCCCACGGTCCTATACGATATCATTTTTGATTTACTTTTGACGGTGATTGTTTGATTGTTCAATTCACGTTATATTTTATTTTTTTGTTATAAAGAGTGTGTATATGTTGTGTGTTATAAGTTTTTGTATCTTGTGTTATGAAATTTTGTATTTTAAGAGTATCAATTCTGTACATGTAACAAATTAGTACGTAGTTGTACGCATAACATATTGTCATGTGTGTCTTATATTATGAATTTATATCTTGTGTTGTGAAATTTTGTGCCTGTAAAACATAAATTATCTACTTAAATTATATTTGAAAATAAGTAAATATATAACATGTATATATATGTGTCTTGCATTATGAGTTTTTTTTTTTGTCTTGTGTTATGAATTTCTTTACTTTAAAAGTATGAATTTGGTACTTAGAATAGATTAGTAGTTGTGTCTTATGTTATGAATTTATGTCTTGTATTGTGAAACTTTGTGCATACAGAACATAAATTGTCTACCTAAATCAGATTTGAAATAAGTATATATAACATATGAATGTGTCTTATGTTATAAGTTTTTCTGTCTTGTATTATGAAATTATGTACCTTAAGAGTATGAATTTTATACCCGAAATATATTATTAGTTGTGTCTGTGTAGAAACATGAGAAACAAAAAAACTGAGAATTTATTAAATTTTAAAGGTCAAAATGACATCATTTTGATCCAGAGTTTATAATACTATGTGTACCGTGGTCTACGATATAAATTGGCGATCCAGTATAGGTACGCCTATGCGCAAGGTGTAACTTTGGGAAAATATTGTAGGGCTTTTCCAAAGTCTAAAAGTAAACATAGAAAGCCCTACGAGTCTACTTTCCAACAAAAGAAACGAAACGTCATTTGGTTTTGTCTAGAGAAAGTTGTGGTCTCGTGGATAATCTTCTGAGGTGTCCCATTATGGGAAAATGACTATAAGATTGAAACAATTAGACACTTCATCTAAAATTTTTACAATTGAAATGGTGACTTTAAAAATAAAAAATTAAATTACTCATAATTCTTTACGAGATAGTATTTAATTTTATATTTTTCCAAATATTTTTAATTCAAATAATCTAAGTCTCACCATTGGGTTCAAACCTACGACCACCCGTCTAGAAAGGTAATTAGAATGTCACTACATTACGTAGTAGTTGGCATTAAAACGGTGATTCAGTTTTATTCTAAATAAAATTCATTAAATTACTTTTTAGTTATCACTCTCTTAAACACATACTAATTTATCCATGAGTCGTGCCTTTTTGTCAACAATCAGGTTAATGTTAACCGTCACAATTAATTGGGTTATTTTTTTCTTTAATTCTAAAAGTATAGCAGTTAAATGACTACAATTTTAATGAGATGACCAGATTGAACATAGCTATATAGTATAGACAATCATTATAGTGTGATCATGGTTCACATTGTATGGTAAATCACTGACATATATATTCATTTTTAGTGTAATACATGTTTAATTTTTTAATGATTTATATTTTGAGTATATTGTAAATTTATTTTTAATATTCTTATCTAAAAAAGAATATTCAATATACAAAAAATAAACATGTATTAGTGACCGACCTTGCAGTGTGAACCATGTTCCACGTTATAATTTGCCATAATATAGAGACAACCCACTTATTTTGATCTTTAAATTTGCATTATTGGTTTTTGCTTTGTTTTGTTTTTACCCTAATTTAAGGGCTTAATAGTTTTTTTTTTTTTTTTTTTGAAAATAGGGCTTAATAGTTATATGAAGGTTTTTTTTTCCTCGATTAAGAAACTTTATTGTACTATTCATTCAAGTTAAGAGAAAATTTGAAATTTTATTTAATTTTCAAATATAAATGTTATTGACTAATATTAAATTAAATAGTACAAAAAATCAGATTATAAATATCTTGAATTGAGTCTCATTTCCTCATCTTTCCTTTTAAAAGGCCCAACATCAAACTTGTTAAGATATTGTTTGTAGCATGAGGATAATACTAAGAATATGTTAGGCCCATTTCATATCTTTCCTCTTCCTGGGCAAATTATACGCTCCACACAGTTGCGTGGACCACAATCTAAAACGATGTTATTTTAATATTAATTTTTTATACGTGTGTTAGAATAATGAACATTTTGGGGTAAGATAATGCATTTTATAAGTTAGAATAATGTATTTTATGTGTTAGAATAATGTACTTTTATGTGTTAGAAACTTAGAATAATGAAATCTTGGGGGTAAGATAATTTATTTTATGAATTAGAATACTATATTTTATGAGTTAGAATAATGTATAATTATGAGTTAGAATGATGTAATTTATGTGTTAAAATAGTGTATTTTATGAGTTAGAATAACTTATTTTGTGTGTTTTTTAATCGTGGTCTACACAGTTATGTAAATCACGGTCCACACAATAATAATTGCTCTTCTTTCTTTTGGTCTGTGCGTTACAGCGTCTCTTTCAATTCGTGAAGGTTTTATGCAGTACTAAAATGTCTGTCTGACAACATGAAAGCAACATATGTCTATGTCATTACACCCAATTCTTACTCATGTTTTGTTTATTCACTATTATTTGACTTTAAACCCATTCGTGTGTTCACATTGGATCAATTCAAACTAAAACCTTGGGGTTGAATAATTTCATGCATTATGACTTTGATTTGGTTAATTCCGCGTGTAATTAGTATATACTAGGCGGAGGTTTAGCAGACCAGGTCTATTATTCTGTTATTGAAATGACACACTGACTGCTATTTTAAGTACAGGAAAATAATATTGTGTTTTTATTACTAGATATAACTTTTGACATATAGTGATAAGTACTTAATCATGATAGGATTGTATCATTTTCTTCGCATTGGAGAAGACCCTAGCTAAAAGGGATCTCTTGTAGTTGACCCTTTGTGTTATGACTCCAAGCACATCAGCTTGGAAAGGATCCTTGGAAAAGTTTGGAGGACCTAATCCTAGGGTCGATTTTTAGATTTTTTTGTGGCCATGTTCTTATAAATAAACGAGGTCATACTAAAAGTATAAGCGCAATCTTTAAAACCAATAGGTAAAATATATGATTTTTACTTTTAAGTTATCTCTGCAAATTCAAGGCTTGAGATATCATCTGTGTCGTTGGAAAAACAAAATGATTTTGCCATGCTCAATTAATTAGGTGCTAATTATTAGAGACATAAGTGATTTGATATAAAATTGACGTGTTTTAAGATTAATTGTAGATTTTATTTTTTATTTTTTAAGTAGCTAGTCAAAAATAAATATTAGGTCCTTTAAAAATGGATGCCCTGTGCTGTTGCTCGTCTTGCACGTCTTAAAATCTGATCATGTCTAGTATCACTGTACCGCAATTTCCAACTTGCATACCTTAGGTTAACAAGATCATCTACGCATTTAAATTATCTAATAGGATCTCGTATCATGTTGTAAGGTTAAATTGTCTTACAATATTCACTTAAATTAATTTTTTATAGAATAGAGATTATTTATATGCAAAAATTTGTGTGAGATCGTCTCACCGTGAGACGGGTCGGGTCAAGATGTAAATGTAATACTTATACACACAAATATCATACTTATATGCTCAAATGTAATACTAATCAGGAATAAAACTTTTGTTACTTATAAGGGTAAATGTAATACTTTTTAAGGGAAAATACAATACTTTTATATTTTGATTTAAAAGTATTACAATTTTTCCTCAAAAGTATTATATTTTCCCCTATAAGTAAGGGGCTGAAAAATATATTACTTTTTCTCTTATCAGTAACAAAAATTGTATTCTTGATTAGTATTATATTTGAGCATATAAGTATGACATTTGCATGTTGATTCGATCCGACCCGACTCGTCTCACGAATAAAGATCCCTGAGACGGTCTCATACAAGTGTGACCCTTATTTATATTATATGATTTCACTGAATTAAACATGTCTTTTCTCAAATTTTCGATCTAATAAGTATATTGCTATATTCAGAGGTAGTGAAGTATGCCACACATTGAAAAATGAATTTACAAAATTACAAGTTGAACTAAATAATTAACTAATAAGTTTGATTTAATAACTTTTTAGTCTGAATTCAAACCAAATACATTATTATAACCTTGTCTATTCATGAAAACAACTCTTGCCCATTTTTCCACCACCTCGAGGCCATACTAAATTCCAACAAGACATGTCAACCTTAACTAATACTTTGTATCAATTGTTACCTTGCCAAGGACGACATGCATGCCATCTTATCATAAATTTCATTTGGTCATAAAATAGGGTCCCTAGTGGCCTTATGGGCATTAATATTTACCTTTCTTCCATCAACAAGATGACAAAAATGATGAGCTAATACTTCTGTTAGAGTATCCAATTCACTTCATACTCTCACCTAAAACAATGTCTTATTAACATGCTTTATTTCCAACTGCACACCATGCTTACAACCTAACCTGATAACAATTATTAAGATAAGTATGTTTAACATTAAACCAAAAGCTATAAGTAGTTGTAAATGTGTAACTTTATTTTCTTATACTTGCGTAGCAATCAATGCCATGTTTCGATGACATGATAGATGTTGAACTCGACTCTCCGAGCCACCGCCTAGCATCTAAATATATTATAAAAGTTAGCATACGGGAGATTGGGAGAAGAAGAAAAGTTAGCCCATGAATTTCTATCAGTAGTTGATATGAAACCATGGTTGAAAAAATTGCTAGACGCTCATCGGGCGCCAAGAGTGCCTAGGCGGCGATTAATCGGCGCCTATGTATTTATTATTTTTTTAAAAAAAATTGTTTAAAGTTTTAAAACTTTTTAAGACTAATAACTATAAACTATTTATTACTTTAATAATTAATACTAAAATATTAAATATTAACCTAAAAAGCATCTTAAGTTTGAACAATTCAGGATTATTTCACTCAAAACGATGTCGTTTTGAGTGAAATAACCCTTTTTTCGCTCAAAAAGAACATTTAATTCAGGATTATTTCACTCAAAAACAACAATAGTTAATCGACCGACTAGGCGGCATAGTCGGTGCCTAGGAAGTCTAGTTGGCGCTTAGGAGGCCTAGGTGGTCAGCACCTAAGCGGCCTAGTCGGCCGCCTATACCACCAATAATGGTGATACGTTAGGCGGATGGTCAGGTCCTAGCGCTTAGGCGCCCATTAATCGCAGTCTAAGCGGGATTTTTGCAACACTGTATGAGACACATCAGTCTCGATCGGATCCCATTCGTAAAAAACATAATTAAATCATGTTTATAAAGAGTATATATTTCATTATTTTCATTGCATTTGCAATGTTAAATTCACTTGCTATAAAATAAACATTATTAATTAAATAAATAGGAACACTCGATTTCAATGAACATCGATCAATAAAAGAGTATACCAAACAAGCTAGGTTCATGTTAACGTGCATTTGAGACATTTTTTAGATAAAATGAAAATACAAAATACATTTACTTAAACATCTCTCGAATTAAAAAAATGTAAATCGAGAATTTTTTTTTTTAAATAGTGATTTGAAATAAACACAACATTATTAATGTGTTAATGTTTTTTATTTGCCAATTCATTAGATTGACTCCCAATCCAAATACTTCATGTTCTTAAGAAAAAGCAAAGAAATTAAAAGAAAACAAGAATGATAAATTAAGTAGAAGGATTAATAACCACAAGATAAAAGTTATGTGATATATAACCTAGCATCTTGAGGAAGTTGGTAGGTGCATTACTTATACAGTATCTGTTCATAACTACTTTCTCAACCTATTGATCAATATCGCCGAAGGGACTTGGTGTTACTGGACCGCAAGATCCTTGGCAATATATTGTTTAATTATATATAAATATATAGTATACAAAACTCCACCTAATCACTACCTCATGAACAAATGTTAATTAATTAAAGTAGTTAGCAAAAATGAATTTTTATTGGCTTCTTGAATTCTTAATGCAAGTTGTGATTTTCCTATTAGGGTTGAAATCCTTCTAGCCATTATATTTGTCCTCTAGACTCAAACAAACAAATTAACTTTTGCGATCTCCTTTGGGATGCTATATATTTTATCGATCAAGATTTTGGTTATCATTTGATTTAGAAAATGTCACTTTAATTTAGCCAACTTTAATTTGCTTATTGATTGAGCCATGTTACCAACAACTAATAGGAAGCTAGGTCAACTATATATATAATTTGATCATATGCCAGCTTGCGCATACTACCATCCTCACAGCGTAATGTGTGTGAATTCAAATGAGAGCTTCTCTTTGCTATAAAACATGAGAACTAATCACAGTTGCTCATCATGATTCATGAATGATTGAGAGTTTTAATAAAAAAAAATATGGGGTCAATTATATATATACAAGGGTTTAGGCGAGAACAGACTCTCACGTAAAAAGTAAAGATTGATCTAATCCATCAATTTGAAAAGATTAATAGTTGAAGGTTGCTTAAAAATAAGTGGAAAAGTGATGTATCAATTTTATATAAATATTGCTAACTTCAAAGTGTGCAATAATTATAAAATTGATCATGTGTGATTTTTTAAAATAAAACTAGACATTAATGAACTTGATTGACTGCTTTGATCAATCATCACTTTTTACAAGATGGTTCTGTTCTCATGAGCTCAGGGAACTTGAACTTGGATTGAGTTGAGCTTGAACTTTGACTATTCAGGCTTGAGTAAGCTTCATTACACCCTAGGCCACACAGGTTGATAGTTTGAATACGTGTTTATTATTCATTCATATAATATATATATATATATATATATATATGCTCAACATCCCTAACTCCTATCAAGTTCTTCACTATTGATTAGCTTCATTCTAGCCAATAATACCCTTTCGTTAAAGCATTGTTCTTGATTTATTGGTTGCAAGTTCATGAATTTGAAACTAATTCCTTAATTGCCTAATAACTCGAAAATTTCAGGGTATGTTTGGTTCATGAGTTAGACACAAGGAATGATTGTGAGAATGAAAGTTATACACATCCATTGAACCGACCACCCTTAGTTTCATTACTTATAATCTTGTCCGGGAGTTCTTGACTTAGCTTGATGGGGTTTAAGCTTAGCCACCGGGGCTACAACTATGATTATTTGACATTCTCATGTATTATTATCATAGATTCAACCGTTGATACTGTCGTTGAGGAGAAACTATCAAAGAACATGCTCTAGCTGTATTACAAGTAGAATGAACAAAAACAAATCAATCAAAAGATTTAAAAACTAATACAATACACATCACCCTTAACAGTTCAATCTAATTTAATATTGCAAGTCATATGCCTGCTTGTTTCAGGGCTCATTCAAATTGAATTTCGCCGTGCTATTTAAAGAGAGATCAGATTCGATACAATCTCCAACACCAAACAAACCTAATTAATTTTGCTGTATAAGCAAAATGGCAAACTTCTCCAGATATCTGTCCCTAGAAATAATATTAATCTTCTTAGCTTTTGCTTGTTGCAACCATCATGCAGCCGGATATGGCGGCCTCCGGGTGGGTTTTTACGAGCAAAGCTGCCCCCATCTCGAGCACATTGTAAAAGAGATCTCCGATCAAGTCATGGCCGTAGCGCCAAGCCTTGCTGGTCCATTGTTGAGGATGCACTTCCATGATTGTTTTGTTAGGGTATGTATATATACATATGATTTTCTAGTTTTCTAGTTTTTTTTAGTAATTAGAAAAACCTGCAGTCACTATCTGTCCAGGTGTATACTAGGTAAATCTAACCTTCTAGCCCTAGGTAAACCAGCCTAAATTATCTATAGCTGATCCATTCGAATTAAGAAGGCCAACAGTTTGTTTCTGTTTGGCCTGGGGTCGAATTTGTAACCTGTGGTTTTCTTGTTTGTAGTAGCATTGTGTATGCATGTTTGGTTCTTTAATGTTGTTGTTGAGATGGTTTTGTTTTGGTGCTATGTACCATGATGTTGTCTGCAGGGCTGTGAGGGTTCAGTGCTGTTGAATTCTCCCACCAAACAAGCAGAGAAAGATGCAATCCCAAACCTCAGTCTGAGGGGGTTTCAGATTATAGACAAAGTGAAGACTGCAGTGGAAGAAGCATGTCCCGGAGTCGTTTCTTGTGCAGATATTTTAGCCATTGTTGCTCGAGATGTTACTGCCGCGGTAAATTTTCATTTTACATATTATTAATTGATGTAATATTAAATTAGTTTTAATTTTCTAATGATTTATGTTTAATTAATATGTTTTAGAATACTAATAATATATAGTTTCTTTTTGTCAGATGAAAGGGCCTTATTGGGAAGTCGAAACAGGACGAAGAGATGGAAGAGTGTCAAACATGACAGAAGCTTTATTTAACCTACTACCACCTTTTGCAAACATTACTACCTTAAAACAAGGATTCCTTGATAGGGGCTTGAGCGTTAAAGATTTGGTTGTTTTATCAGGTAACATTATTAACCTAGGACAAAATATTTACTATGGCAACTCAGATAAGTTGGTCAGATTGTTAACTTGGTAATTACAATATTTCAAATTGAACTCCCATTAAAAACAACATATTTGCATTTTTAATTAGTTTGAGCAAATCAGCTATAAACAACCTATTCTTCTAGATACTGCATACTAAATCAGTGCGTTAAATTTGTATTGACAACTATAGACAATTTCAGCTGATTTATTTGTGATTCCTAGAATCACAAGACAGGGTGGTTAAAAATTTCTCTTGTCATCTAAAAAAATTATTTGATCCAGACAAAACACATTTTTCAATGATACTGAAACATTTTAATTATGGATATGTAGGTGGACACACCATTGGAATATCTCATTGTTCATCATTCACCGACCGGCTGTACAACTTCACCGGAAAGGGCGACGCCGACCCGGCGCTGGACCCGAACTACGCCGAGAAGTTGAGAATGAAGTGCCCGGAGGCGAGTCCGACAGACAACTTAGTAGAGATGGATCCGGGGAGTGTTAGAACGTTCGATACATCGTACTTCACGCTCATAGCCAAGAGAAGAGGGCTGTTCACCTCCGACGCGGCGCTGCTCGACGACGAGGAGACCAAAGCCTACCTCGTACAGCAAGCGCTCACCCAGGGCTCCACTTTCTTTAAGGACTTCGGGGAGTCAATGGTGAATATGGGAAGGATCGGAGTCCTCACCGGCGATCAGGGAGAAATCAGAAAAGTTTGCACGGCGGTGAACAGTTATTATTAAATGCTAGCAAAGCGTTCTTGTCTTTTTTTTTTTTTTTGAAAACAAGTGATCTTGTCTTCTTCTTCTTCTTCTTCTTTTGGGGAATTTTGGTTCTCTTGATTGAAAGTATGTAGTGTGCAATTTGAGGTCAAACTGTATTTTATGTGTGAAGTGCGTGTTTTTTTTTTTTTTTTTCTTAATTTTAAGATAACAATAAGTACTGAATTGTAAAGGTGTGCTGCGTCCATTATATGGAATGGAATAATCATGATAACATTTTATGTTTGTCAAATTTTGCCTCTCTCGATCCAACCCTTAATTTCAGTTCAATAGTAGATAAACGAGTCATTGCTTTAAATGTGTGGATTTGACATCATGTGGACAAAAATGTGTTGATTCAAAACTCTAGACAAAAACGTATAAAGTACTAATGGATTACCTTCTTTTCAAAACCCTATTTGAAAAGAAGGTAATTGGAATACCTTCTTTTATTTTCTTTAGATTTGACCTTGAATGTCACAAAGAAGGTAATGCAATAGGTAATGCAATTGCCTTCTTTTCACTTTTTTTTTTTTTTTTTTTTTTTTTTTTTTTTTTTTTTTACTACTATACACTTTATATATTAATTAATTTGAGATGTAAACACCGTTAATTTGTTTAATATATATGATTATAAGGTCTTCAAATCAATTAAAGAATCGATACGGTTTGATAAACATCTTTCATAATTCTATATATATTTAACTAGAACACAACCCTTCCAATTTTTATTACTTCCAATTTCGAACAATATACCCCAACACGTAGATAATTGCTTGCCACTTACGTAAGATGTTTTCTTATTATCTATCCAATGGGCAAAAGGTGCTTACCTACTCAATTATTTAATCATCTGATAATATATTATCTAGTCAATTGACATTTTTTCAATTCTTTTAATTCGTGAGCTTTTCAATTCTTTCAATTCGTGAGCATAACAAAGTGATTGACTAGATGACTTTCTTGCTAAGACTTCCATTTTTCATGCATTTTCAGGGCTTGAGAGGTGTTACGAATCTTTTCCTGCTTCAAGAGATTCTTTGGGAGGACTTAATGGACATTCCATCGCCTTGTCGAGTCTCCGGCCACCGTGGATTAGTTTTGTTTGTGTGCTTTGGTCCTTCCCTACACTTTGGTCTATATATATAGTCCATTAGTACGTTTAGTTCAAGTTATATACTCATAAATCTCACACTATATAAAGTTAAATGCATTATTTATATTGAATTTGTTCTTTCATGCACCTCAACATAGAGTTGCAACCCAACAATTTCCTAGTATAATAACACTTGTTAGGCTTATAACTTGCTCTAATACCAATTGTCACTAAATTGCTTACCGTTATGCATGCCAAAAACTATATCTAATAGTGAAGACACATCTTATTTCCTTACACTTGTGTTGCAGTCAGTGTCACATTTCAATGTCAAGATACTGGACTCGACATTTTGAGCCTCCGCCCAACAATAGTGTTTCTTAATGTACATATACTCGTATAGTTTTTTTTTGTTTTTTGTTTTTTGTTTTTTTTTGTCACATTGCCCCCCTTGTATTAAAACAAAAATAGATTAGTTTCATTATTGAAAAATAAATTAGACTTTTTAATATTTTTGATTAATTTTGATATCTACTTATTACTTGATGGATGTGGACATATCACATATCCACACAAGAAAAGAAAAGAATAGAAAGCTCTTAATTAAAGCATGGTTTCGACTGCTTCAAACCATTTTTAATTTGGATGATTATACATATATAGTTTTTGCAGGTTTATGGTTGACAATTATGTGTGAGGATATATAAATTTATTCATTTAATATTTTGTTAAGTTGGTCAAATTATTTAGAAAATCCCTCTATTACGTCATATTCAACTTAGTTATTTTAATTTAGTTTTGGTCAATTTAATATCCCTTTTAAAAAATTACTAAAAATTAAAATGAAAATAGTACCATCGATCAATAAACAACTAATTTTAAAAATATAACAATGATGTTAGTGTTAGCACGTAAAAAGATGCTCTTTGCCACTATAAAGTGTTTTGATGTCCAAATTTATCCATCATCACGGTCCACACAGCTGTGTAGACCATGGTTAAAAAATACATAAATTACATTATTCTAACTCATAAAATATATTATTTTAACATATAAAATACGTTATTCTAACACATAAAATACATTATCTTATCCAGAAATATCATTATTCTAAAACATTAAGTATATTATTTTAATTCATAAAATACATTATCTTATCCCAAAAAATTTCATTATTCTAACACATAAAGTACATTATTCTAATTCATATAATACATTATCGTACATCAAAATGTTCATTATTCTGACACGCATACGGAACAAAAAAAAATTTAACATAAAAATAATGTCGTTTTGGATCGTGGTCCACACATCTGTGTGGACCAAATGTAATGTTGCTATGATGTTTTTATTCCATAGCTTTGTGAGGGATATAGGGAATTGACAGCCCAATAGCCCAACACAAAGCCCATTGGATATGGGTTTCATTTAACCCATATAAGAAATTCAAGCCCAGAAATAAAATAAAGGCAAATTATTCTGTAGACTCAGGTCAGCTTGGTAAAGTGAACTCGAGTTCAAAATGCACAATTTACTTACTGGATGCTTACAATTTAAATACTACATATTCACAATTTGAATTGCACTTTGACCAATACTTAAAGGTCTATTTGACCCTTGTCACTTTTATTTAAAATACAATTAATAAATTAATTTCATCCGTTTGGTCACTAATAAATTTTATCAAAATTTACACACTCCTAACACTTTGCGAGACATGCAAAATCTAGTTTTTTTGCACTTTTTACCCGGTTAAAACTATAAGTGGTTGAGCACTGGTAAAAATCTAGCTAATTCCAACTATAGCAATATAATACTAAGACTACCATCAACTGGTTGAGCTAATTTCATTACAAAATGAAATTCACACAACATAGCTTCATTAATTTCATTACAAAATAAAATTCACACAACATAGATTCGGACTTTAGTTTAGAGATTTTTTGTAAATCAAAGTATCATCAATTTTATTGGATTTTTACCATACCAATATTAAAGGTTCAACTCCTGTCAACTGTCGGCTGTTGACCTAACTCCACAAACAAACAAATAACTTAACAACCTCAGTCTCCTTGAGCTAGTCTTCTTTTGTTAAGCCATAGCCCATAAAACACGCAAATACAAGTCAATTAGAGAGACTCATGTAAGTCTTTCCTGTATAAGTTAAAAAATGGAAAATAATATGGAGGGGTACATGCGATCCTAGACTTATGGTTTATCTTTGTCAAAAACGCATATCCTTATTTGCTAGTCTACTTCATATCACTATCTCATATATAGAAGAAAAAGAACAACATCACATGATTCACATCAAGAGAGTATATTTTAAGTCATTATTAGACTCATATAATGATTATAAAATTTGACCAACGAACCTCAACTACTCTCTTCTAGTTCCCACAATAGTACACACTTCCCAAACTGTCACACTTTTGTCCATACATTCAAAATTCTTCTACTATAGTAAATGACTCCCTTCTTCCAATCTTCCTTCATTGAGCATGCATTTTCTTCCTTTCTTTTGAGGGACTAGAGAAACTCAAGATGTGTTTGGTTGGTGGGTTTAAGTATAAGGAATAGGTATAAAAGTGATTGTTAGTAGTTGGTTGATAGAGTTTGAGAATGGTACTATGAGTTTGGAATACCTCATTAATGAGGAAACTCATACCCTTATTAAATAAGGGTTTCATTTTCCTTCCTCCTTTCTCCCCCAACTATTAATAATCATTCCCATTCCACCCAACTACCAAACATGCTAAATACTTTCACCAAAACCCATTACCCTTACCAAGTATTTGACACCCATTCCGATTCCGATTCCCATGTGCGAACCAAACGCACCCTCAAAGTCACTACTTGATAGTATATATTGCGTGTGTACTGCGTAAACCTTGTCTTGTGACTCTTGCCGGTAATCGGACTGGATTTTGGGGTGTGCAAAATGCCGAAGTGCAGAGAGTCTCAAATTTTAGAGGGTTCAATATTTATTTTTGACATAACTGCTCAAGAAATAAAAAATCTGTAATTAATCTTGAAACTCATAAGTTTTTCTCCAAATCACTTCTATCTCCTAATAATTATGACCTAATTAATTGAGCATGCTGCATGCCATAACCCTTTTGTTTTCCCACCAACACGAATGATGTCTCAAGCACGGAAAACATGTACCATTCACTAGTTCACCACTAATACCACTTGAAAATTTGATTCTTCCCCCTAACCGATCGTTATACTTCCATTCCAAACCACAACGGCAGCCTAACAAGTAGCTACTAGCCAGGTAGTTTCAAGATTTTTTTTTTTTTTTTTTTTTTTAATTTGTTTTCTTTTAAATTTATTTTTCTATTTGTTAGGACTTTGGGGATAGTAGGTTAGTACTTAGTAGGATTCTTATGGTTTGATTTTAAAGATTGCACTTATACTTTTGGTAATGCCTTATTTATTGATAAGTACGGGGTCACAAAAATCCAAAACCTAGCCCTAGCTAGTAACATGCATCTTCCTCACTAGATATTAGTTGATTATATATAATAGTGATCATTATATGTTGCTGTGATATACATAATACACCAAAATATGATGATGATCATGATTTGGTTTTGCTTGTTGATGAGCTTCTTTACCAAAGGTAGCTCTGATATTGCTATGCGGTATCACTGTGAAAACTATAATACTTACACTCCAAACAGCACCTATAAAGCCAACCTTGATTCTCTTCTCTCCACTCTTTCCTCCCACACCGCCCGAGCCAACAATGGTTTCTACCAGATCACCGTCGGCAGCCGCGGTTCCGACGAGGCCGTGTACGGCTCGTTCCTGTGCCGAGGCGACGTGTCCAAGGACGGCTGCCGCAACTGCGTCGGACGTGCGGGCAAAACGATATTGGAGCTTTGCAACAATGGAACCACGGCTATGATTTGGTACGATTATTGCATGCTGCGTTATTACAGGTAGGAGCGTTTGCGAACAAAGCTTTTGGTAACTACTTATATTTAAGCATCCGTTTATGTTTGTTTATTGAGGTAAACGAACATAAATGAACAAATTTTAGAACTTGATTCATAAACAAATGAACAAGCTTATTTGTTTTTTTTTTTTTTTTTGAGTACTACAAGCTTAACAAGCTTATTTGTTAAGCGTTCGTGAACAAGCTAGTTTCTGTTTGTTTATTAATGTTCATGAACAAATTAGTTTAGTGTTTGGTTAGTTTTGTAGTTGTGTTGTTTGTTTGGTTATTAAACTCATGAACTTAAGCTAAGAAACATGTTCCTAAACGTTAACAAACATGTGTTTGCTAAGGTTAACAAATACTAATAAACGCTTAACAAACAAACATGAGCACAGACACTCTAAAATTCTTAACAAACAACCAGGAACAACCTGCGTTCATTTATATTCTGTTAACCAACAGCCCTAATATTTACAGGAAGAACTCCATGTTGGGGATTGTAGACCAGTCGAACTGGTTAACGGCGAAGAACGAGGAGAATGATACTCGGCCAAATGCGTACATGGAGACGGTGGGGAAAACGTTGGATCAGATTATCACTCGAGCGTCTAGTGGCTCCGACAAGAAATTTGCTGTGTTAGAAGCTAATTTTAGTGCGTCGGAGAGGGTGTACGCTCTTGGACAGTGTACGCCGGACCTTTCTAACGTTGACTGTCAGATATGCTTCAGAAATTTGATTCCGATGCTGCGTCATTGCTGCTATGGAGCCGTGGGTGGTAGAGCTGCGTTCCCAAGCTGTAACATTAGGTATGAGCGCTACCCTTTTTACGATCTCGCCGCCGTGGCAGCATCGGAACCGCCGCCTCCTCCTCCACCCAAGGCGTCTCCCACTTATGGTAAAACTTTCTGTACTGAGTGCTATTGGTTAATGAAAGTTTTCCATCTTTTAGCAATAACTAGTTTTCCATCTATGCAAATATAAATAAGGGAAAACGGTTAGGCGCTCAAACTTTACTCAAAAGTGAATTAGATACCTAAACTTTTTAAAAGTACAATTAAATATTTTTGCATATTATTTTTGTGTAATAAAGTCTAAAAACAGGTTAGTAACATAACAGGTCACTGCATCATTTTAGATAAAACAATTGTCGGTGACCAAAGCTGGTCGTCGCTCGAGGAGGCGACCCGTGTGGTCGCCTTCTCCGGGAGGGTGACCAGATAAGATCTGGTCGCCTTCCTGGAGATGGCGACCATTTTCTGGTCGCCTCCTCTGGGAAAGCGACCAGATTGTTGCCTGCTCTAGGAAGGCGACCAGATCTTGTCGCATTCCTAGAGAAGGCGACTAGAACTAGTAACCTCCTTTGGCAACTAGATTTGATCGCCGGTCGCCTTTTCCGGTGACTGGTGCCATCGCCGGCGGTTGATTTTGATCGGAAATGATGCACTGACCTTTTATCACATGTCACTAATATGTTTTTGGACTTCATTGCACAATCTAGTAGCCTCCTCTGGTGACCAGATTTGGTCGCCTTTTCCAGTGATCGGTGCCGTCGCCGGTGGTTGATTTTGATTAGAAATGACGCACTGACCTGCTATTACATGCCACTAATATGTTTTTGGACTTTATTGCACAAAAATAAATGTTAAATGGTTTAATTGCACATTTAAAAGTTTAGGTACCTCATTGACATTTTAGGTAAAGTTTGAGAACTTATTTGATTCTTTTTCCTATAAATAAATAAAGTAGTGATTACTAAAACTGGGTAAATCTTACCTTGTCATCCTAGTTGACAAAGGACTAGGTTATCCATAATTGATTCCTGTGTCAGGATCAAGGATCACGCAAGTGTAAAGAAATAAAGTAGTGCCTTAGCTATGTGCACTTTATTTCCTTATACGTGCATATAGTGGTCAGTCCTATGTTTCGATAATAGGATGCTGAATTCGACTCTCTGAGCCACCGCCCAACAAGCTCAAACTAAGAAGACTAATATATAGGTTGTTCCCAATAGGAATTGAACTTGTAATCTTATGCTTGCATAATCAATAATCTGATCAATTTGGCTAAATTTGTCCAGTAGTGATAAACTTTTGATCCTAATAAGTGTGGTGTATTTCTGTTGATGCAGGAAACAACGGAATTTCTTCTACAAAACTGGTTATTGCCATTGTAGTTCTGGTCATTGGGATTATACTCCTCATTGCAATCTTTTGTTTTCCGAGATTTAAAAATTTTAAGAAACAAAATACTAAACTACAGACAACAGGTAATTAACAGACTGATTGGGTTTAAGTTTCTCTACTCTTGAATCTTACAATTTTTGCAGAGTATATTAATTTTGTATTCTGGCAGATGTGACTGGAATTTCAACTGAGGAGTCCTTGCAATATGATTTTGCTACTGTTAAAGCTATTACAAATGATTTCTCCCATGAAAATAAAATTGGTGAAGGTGGATATGGTCCTGTATATAAGGTAGTCTTTGGCTCCATAATATCAATATAGTCGTTTTAATCCAATATTTTAATGGTTTAATTTGTTGATAATTGTTGCTAGGGAATGCTTCCCAACAGTCAAGAAGTAGCTGTAAAAAGGCTTTCCAAAGATTCAGGACAAGGAGCCCAAGAGTTCAAGAATGAGGTTGAAGTAGTCGCCAAGCTTCAACACAGAAATTTAGTAAGGCTACTGGGATTTTGCTCCGAAGGAGAAGAAAAGATACTTATTTATCAATTTGTGCCAAACAAAAGTCTTGACTACTTTTTATTTGGTTAGTTTCTGACATCAAATTTTCATGCTTCCTTTGTACTATACTTGAATAGTCATCTCTCAACACTCCGTGTAATTTGGAATTTCGATATATTCAGATCATGATAAACAATATCTATTGGAGTGGTCAAGACGTTATAAAGTTATAAGAGGAATAGCACGAGGTCTACTCTACCTTCATGAAGATTCTTGTCTTAGAATCATACATCGAGATCTCAAAACAAGCAATATACTATTGGACGCAAATATGGATCCAAAAATAGCTGATTTTGGTATGGCAAGAATTTTTGGTGTTGATCAAACTCAAGAAAAGACAAATAGAATTGTTGGAACATAGTAAGTTATGCATCTTAGCCACATGCATTTATTATTTGCATTCCTAGTTAACATCAACCTATACATTTAGATAGGTTTGCTCAATTTATCAGTGCAGATAATGTCATTAATTATTTGAAAAACACTATTTTTAATTGTACTATTCCTTATACTCTTTGCTTATATTACTTTACAGTGGTTATATGTCACCAGAGTATGCAATGCACGGAAAGTTCTCTATAAAATCTGATATTTTCAGTTTTGGAGTCATACTTTTAGAAATTATTACTGGAAAGAAAAATCGTAACTTCTGCGAATCAATTAAAGCACAAGACCTTCTCAGCTATGTGAGTAGAAACCTTCATATTATATACATCTCTATTTTCTCTATGTTAAATTTCTTAAGTTGTATCAATTATCATATTTGGTTGGATTCCTTCATAATATATTATGTCATCATATATGGCCAACTTATGAACATGAAAGTGATAATGTTGTAGGCTTGGGAACAATGGAGGGATGGTTGTCCATTAAAAATACTAGATCCAACACTCGGAGAGTCTTATACAATAAATGAAGTCATCCAATGTATACACATTGCTTTGTTATGCGTTCAAGAAGATGCAGATGAAAGGCCTATAATGACAAAGGTAATGTTGATGCTCAGTAGTTATTCTGCTGATAATTGGTCAATACCTCGTGAACCTGCATTTTATCGTGGTGGAAGTGAGAAGATACCAAGAGAGATAGATTTGGATCAATCTATGACAGCAAATGAACTGTCAATTTCTGAACTATGTCCAAGATAAAGAAGATCGAATTCAAGCATACAAAACTGAAGTAACATTATATTGTGGAGACAAATGAATTTAGATTCTTCCATTGCCATCAGTAATCAGTTTTTATAGGCCACAATAATGCCACATAGTATAATTTTATTAGCTTTTTCTGCACTCTTTCTCAGAAAGTATTATCATTTGCTCAATAAAAACCTTCACTATATGCTATTTTTTATTTGGTTAGTTTCATATCTCAAAATTTTTATTCTTTTATTATGATTAAGTGATTAACTCCCGTGGTCATTTCCCAACACAATGTGTTAATTTGGGCATATATGTTGATATATTTAAATCTTGAAAAACAATATATATTGGATTGGTCAAGCCTTTACAAAATTACAAGCTAAGAAAAGTAGTACCGAGATTACTTACCTTAATGAAAATTCTTGCCTTAAAATCATGTTTAGTAATTATTCTACCTAGTAATAAGCAATCAAGAAGATCAATAGACAACTCTCACAAAAATCAAATTTGGAATATTGTAGGTATCAAATTAACTATTCAATCAACTTAGTGAGTATTGTCCCTTGAGGAGACACATATCAGGCTGGTTATCAAATTTGTCTCGCTAAATTAAAGCGCATAATATTAACAAAAAAAATGATATTTTCTTAGATTTAATAATTATAACAATAATTTATTATTTAAATGATAAGCCTATGCACTTGTCATATAAAAGTTGTGCACTTGATAGTATATAATTATGCACTTTCAAAATCAGTGTAGGAAAAAAAAACAATGATATTTTTATAAATATCTCTAAATTTAAAGTGCACAGATTTATACTACAAAGTGCAAAATTTTTATACTACAAGTGCATAAGTTTTTAAACTAGTAGTATACACTTATGCACATGTAGTATATAACTTGTACACTTGTAGTATTAAACTTATGCACTTCAAAGTTAGAAAAAATGTCAGTGTTTTTTTGTTTTTTTGTTTTTGTTTTTTGTTTTTCCATTTAGAAGTATTGATCAGGATTAGATCAAGAGCTTAGATGTCACCTATTTCTTTTCCTGGGAGCCTCTTTCTATTTGATCCAATACACAAACACACATATAGGGATGACATCAGGGGCACGAGAGCTCCCAATAAGTACAAAAAAGGGGTGAGATCTGAGTTGTTTATTTGGACAAATCAACGATTCTAAAATAAAATTATGCACTTGTAATAGAACCTTGTACACATAAAGAACAAATTAAACTTGTGCACTTGAAGAATAAAACTTATGCACTCGAAGAATAAAACTTTTGCACCTGAAAAACAAAACTTATTCACTACTCGTGCATCTAAAGAACAAAACTTATGCACCTGAAGAACAATACTTGTGCACTTGAAGAATAAAAGTTATGCACTTGAAGAACACACTTGTGCACTTGAAGAACAATACTTATGCACTTGAAGAATAAAAGTTATGCACTTGAAAAATAAAACTTGTGCACCAAAGAACAAAATTTATGCACCTAACAAACAAACCTTATGCACCTAAAGTCCTGAATAACAAAATTTATGCACTTAGAAAACAAAACTTGTGTACTTCAATTTTAAAAAAAAAAAATTATTAAAATGTTAGCTTTTTCCCTTCATTTTGGGTGATTGATTGGATTAGATCAATGCATGACTGAGATTTACCGCTACTTTAATTTTTAATTGAGAGCTCATTCGCATTATATATATATATATATATATATATATATATATATATATATAATTTCAGGTGCGGCCGTGCGATCACACCACTAAACACACCACATGAAACACCACAATGTTAAGAAACACACCACAATGCATATTAGTTCGTATTTGTGTGGTGTGTTTCTTAACATTGAGTGGTGTATTTCGTAACATTGAGTGGTGTGAACCGCACGGTCGCACCTGATGTTGATTCTATATATATATATATATATATAACTTACTTCAAACAGGTATCTCTTTCCTCCCTTCATAGTCGTCGTCGTTAAATATCTATGTCAAATTGCTATATATATATACGTGCAAAGCATCAGAAATGAAAAAAAAAAATGGTTATATGATGATGATGTTTTAGCATGCATAAGAATTGTACCGTTAGTCGGTAAAGGATTGAAATGATGTTTATATTGAATAATGTTAAAAGGATTAGAACATATCACTTATTATAAGTGGCAGGAATAGGCCGGCATCTTGATTCTTGAAGTTTTCTGCGGCCGAACATTTGACTTTGCCTATCATCTTCAGTAACTTTCAAAATTGTATATAAAAACTATCGTTGACTTATGACCATGACTTCCAACCTCTCAATTTTCAATCCATGCATCCACATCACCATTCGTATATAATATTGTACGGAAAGTTTCTTGAAGTTTCCTTAACCCGTCATCAATTAAGATTATATATTGAGTCTAAATCTATTTCTGTTAAATTAAGCTTTAAAAATAACAAAGTACTATCTCATGAGCTTAAGTGTACTCACATCTCCTATCATGTCTATCATGGGTATTAATTAGTATACAATTCATAACTCAAACTCCTTTAGAAAATATAAATATTAAAAAAACAGAAAAAAAAAAGAAAACAAAGCATGAACAAGAATTAAAGCCTTTTTACCTCGTGACAATTGTATCTAAAATTTTAAAACTTTGGATAAAAAAATCAAAGGGAAAATTGCATTTTTAGTTCAACGGTTATAGCCGTGGTACAAATTTAGTCACTAAGTTATATGTGTGACCATTTTTAACGCATAAGTTATGTATGGAGTGACTGTTTTAGTCATTGAAGGATCAAATAAGGTTAATCAACCATTTTATTAAGTGACAAATTGAAAGATCAAAAATGCAATTTTTCCGATATATTTTTTGTAAAAATTATTCCAAATTGTGCATAGAAATTATATTAAAACCTTTACCATTTGAAAAATTAATACCAAACATTTGTAGTTTATAATAATTATAATTTTCAATCTAAGAAAAAATTGATTAACCAAGCTTTCTTAAATTTGTGCACACTTTTTTTTTTAACATGACAATATGATACCATTTTTTTAAAAAAAAATATAATGTATCGAAATATTTATTTATACAATTAAAAGCTCAAAATTATATTCTTCAAAAAAAAATTATTTTGCATATTTTTTTTTGAATACAATTATTTTGCATATATTAAAGCATGTTTACATATTATTGCCAATAATTAAAGCCCAAGTCAAGAGATAATAATTGAATTATTTTTAGGGTTAGATGTTATAATTGGATATAATTGTCACATAATATAAATGTGTAGGGTCTTTACTCAAAATTTTAAAAGTTTGGAAACTCTTGTTTTCACCAATAAGCCCTAAAAAATTATTTCGACTTATTGAAGTATTCAAGAAAATTAAAATCCTTCCCAATAGTGTATACCTACAACTGTATATCATACATAATTCATATTTTATTTAGTTTTGAAAATATGTCATGCATTCAAATTTCAAGCTCCCTCAAAATTCTATCCATAATCTATTCAAAGATTCCTTATCTTTTAAGAAATAAAATCCATGGAATAAACGAATCCGTTGACAAGCATATAGCCATGTAGGAGGTGGAACTTATCTATACATGTTCTCCTAATAATTATAGACATTTGGTTGAAAGGAAAGAATTAAAAGAAAAAAGAATTGTAATTTAGTGAGAAAAGAATAAAGTAATAATAAAGTAATACATTAATTATTTGGTAGGAGGAATAAAATTACCAAGAATCGAAAGGGAATAAATGATATAAAAATTAAAATGTCTTTGTTTAATAATAATAATAATAATAATAATAATAATTTGTCATATAAAAACTCCATAAAATACACAACTTACTTAAAGAAGTTCATCATCATAATCAACAAACTCAATATGTCAACATGCATAGTACATATGAATACTCCCTGGCCGGTTTGTCACACTTCTTGAATTCGTTGTTGATGTTTTGAACTATATATGATAGTTAGTGATACTATTTTTTGATATGGTAAATTAGCAATTCCTATTGAGAATGTGCATTCAGTAAATCTCACAATTGTGACTACAAAGAGATAAATCAGTTTAGCTTACCTATATATCTTAGCTGTTCAAACAAAGAAAACCATTAGACTGCTTCAACTCAAAGTCAAACTTGAAATTTTATGGTTATCAAGTCAACAACAAGTCCAAGTTAGTTAGGGTTGTCGTAGCTAGTGATAGTCTTTGTTCTTTTCAATAGTCTTCCAAGCTTAAACTCCTATTTAAGATGTTTAAAAACAAATTAAACCAAAATTACACATCTATCGAGCATATTATCATATTGCATCCTCCAATGTTGCTCCGCTTGTGCATGCTGATCACCCTATTCATGGGGGCTGCCTCCCAATACAATTACAGATACTTTTGCCCCAACACCTCCACCTATACTCCTATTACCAGCACTTTTGAAGAGAATCGTAAATTTCTCCTCTACACCCTCTCTTCCAAAGGCAACTTCGAAAATGGTTTCTACAACTTCACCGCCGGCGGTGGCGGCGACCCCGACACCCTCTACGGCATGTTCATGTGCCGGGGCGATGTCTCAACCGGCGACTGCGCCACCTGCATATACCAAGCTTGCTCGGATATACTGCGGGTATGCCCCCAACAAAAGACCGCCTTTATCTGGTTCGATCACTGTATGCTGCGTTTCTCGGACGAGTATATATTCCAGAAATTGGACAAATCAGTCCGGATGAATATGAGTGCTACGGAGAAGGATCCTCAACCGGGTTTCATGCAACAGACGTTGAAGGAGATGATCCGTCAACAGAGCGGCAAGAGATTTGTCACTCATGAATCACCTATCACCTCTGAATCTAAGAGAGTCTACAGTCTTGGGCAGTGCACGCCGGATCTTTCTGAATCGGATTGCCAGACGTGCCTAAAAAATGCAGTGCAACTACTGCACACATGTTGCGATTCAGCATTGGGTGCTAGAGTGCTCTCCCCAAGCTGTTATGTTAGGTATGAGATATACCCTTTCTACACTAATAAAACTACTGCCCCTGCGCCGCCTCCCACATCGGGTAATTTAATTAAAACTTTCTTAGCTTGCTTCATCATCTTTATCTATAAGTGGCCATTGCTTAATACTGATAGTTACAGTGTGGTGAAGCAGGAAACAATGGGAATTCTTCTACAAAACTGATTATTGCCATTGTAGTTCCGGTCGCTGGGGTTATACTCTCTGTTGTCTTTTATTTTCTGAGAATTAGAGGTGTTAAGAAAGGGAATACCACAATACCCACGACAATAGGTAAAGTATCAGATTGATTGATTGGGATCTAACTTTTTGCAATTTAGAATTTTGTAAACTCCATCTTTCATGTAGATATGACTGGAGTTTCGGCTGAGGAGTCCTCACAGTATGATTTTGCTATTATTCAAGCTATTACAAATGATTTCTCCCATAAAAGTAAAATTGGTGAAGGTGGATATGGCTCTGTATATAAGGTAAAGTCCTTTGCTTGATCCACCCACAACATCAATATATATATATATATATATTTAGGATTGTGTTCAAGTGCGAACCACTCGCCCAAAAAAGAAATGAGAACACGTGTCATTCGTGTGTTCAGATCTAACGTATTATAAACACTGATTTTTTTTTTTTAAACGGGGTGGCATTTCCGTAAGTAATTAAATATCGAAATGCAAGTACCAGTTTCATATAGTGAACTTAAGTGCAAGTAAAATGTATTACAGGTGCAAGTACAATATACACTGAACATCAATACTAAGTACACCTAATGCTATAACTAGTTGCACTTAATGTTATAATTAGATGCACGTAGGTGCATGAATGTTAACAAGGTAAATTACATGCACTTGTAAGTGTAAATATGTGCATTTGTAAGTGATTTTACTTGCACTTTTTACTTGCAAATGTGCACCAGTTACTTGCACTAATAACACAATTACTTGTATCAAAGTTTGTCTTATTTACAAAAATGACACCGTGTCATTTTTTTAAAGTTACATATGATTCGTTGATCTGGACACATAGACTGCCGCGAAGCATTCTCATTTCAAGGGTTCGTACTTGAGCGCGCCCCTACACACACACACATACACACATGTGTGTATGTTTGCACGCGTGTGTGCGGGAACTCTTTTTAGTCCATTCTAATTGTTTGTTTATAATTAATACTAGGGAATGTTTCCCAACAGACAAGAAGTAGCTATAAAACGCCTTTCAAGAAGCTCAGTACAAGGAGTTCAAGAATTTAAGAATGAAGTCGAAGTAGTTGCAAAGCTTCAACACAAAAATTTAGTTAGACTACTTGGATTTTGCTCAGAAGAAGAAGAAAAGATACTCATCTATGAATTTGTGGCCAACAAAAGTCTTGACTACTTTTTATTTGGTTAGTTTCAAACCTCAAACTTTTTATTCTTCCATTGTACTTAACTTGAATGTTAATTCCCTAACAGTTGGTGTAATATGGGCATATATTTTGATATATTTAGATTGTGAGAAACAATACCAATTGGAGTGGTCAATGCGTTACAACATAATAAGAGGAATAGCACGAGGACTACTTTACCTTCATGAAGATTCACGTCTAAAAATCATACATCGAGATCTCAAAACAAGCAATATATTATTAGATACAAATATGAACCCAAAAATTGCTGATTTTGGCTTGGCAAGAATTTTTGGAGTTGATCAGATTCAAGAAAATACAAACAGAATTGCTGGGACATAGTAAGCTATACTATATGCATCTTAACCACATGCATTTATCTGCATATTCTTATTAGATGAAAATTCTGCTTACGTTTTGGTTTTTAAGTCATCATTGAAGAAAGGCCATTATTTGATACATTACTTTTAATTGTATTAATATTCCCTATACTACATTGTTGCACTAATGATTACATTGTTTTGTAGTGGTTACATGTCCCCCGAATATACAAGGTGTGGAGAATTTTCTGTAAAGTCTGATATTTTCAGTTTCGGTGTTATACTCTTAGAGATCATTACTGGAAAGAAAAATCACGATTTTTGCAAAAGAAATAGATCAAGAGGAATGGACCTTCTAAGCTATGTGAGCATAAACTAACTTTCATATTAAATAATCTATTTTCATGTGTTAGGTTTAGAAATCCTTCATGATATATGTTATGTCATCATGACCAACTTATGAACATTTTAGTAATAATGTTGTAGGCTTGGGAACACTGGAGGGATGGTTGTCAAATCAAAATACTTGATCCATCTCTCGGAGAGTCTTATACAGTAAATGAAGTCATCCCATGCATCCATATTGGTTTGTTATGTGTTCAAGACAATGCAGATGAAAGACCTACAATGACAAAGGTGATGTTAATGCTTGATAGTTATTTTTCTAAAAGTTGGCCAACACCTTCTGAACCTGCATTTTACCGTAGTGAAAGTAAGAGGATTCCGAAAGAGATAGAGTTAGCACTATCTACGACGGTAAATGAAGTATCAATTTCTGAACTCTGTCCAAGATAAGGGAGATGGCCACGATTTATTGGGTTATGTATAAAAGAAATGAAATTTTCTTGAAAAAGTTTAATTTGCTAGAACAATTGTGTAGGGAACTCTTTTTGTTTTTGGCTCTGATCTTAATTCTCTTCTAATTTTTTTACCTTCTTACTTTTTGTATTTTCTGAATTTTCTCTTTAGCAAAAAATTAACCTTGACAAATGTTTTCTTCACTTTCAATGTTAGAAAAAAATTGATTTATGGTATAATACTGAATAAGTGTGGCTTGAAACAAGTATTTGAAGCCGGAGTATATTTGTGGTCAAGAGTTCCTTTATAATTTTATGGAGTAAATTATCAAAATGGTTCTTGAGTATATAGATTTGACTGATTTGTTCCTAGCGTTTAAAAACTGTCTAATTTATTCCTATCATTTCTTTAACCAAATTGGTCCTCCTGCACATGAGACAACATATTTTGAGGTATATAATGGTCTCATCACTACTATTGAACTATTTGGCTATCATTTTTTTAACCACTTTGGTCCTCATATTTGACGACGTGAGGACCAAATTGGATAAACAAATGATAGTCAAAGGACTAAATCAGTCAAATCAATATAGTCAAGGGACCATTTTTGTAATTTACTCAGAGATAAAGTATGAGGAAATAACTCTATTAACCTTATGTTCACCGGTGATTTAACGGGTTGGGCACCAAGAGTACCAAATTGCTTAAAGAAAATAAAGTCAAAGGACTTTTAAAAAAAAAAAAAACCAAACCAAATATATTAATTAACCGCAAGGTCCGAACGAGCATTACAAGAAATAAAACGAGGAATACAATCAAAATAAGCAACATCTGCTATAGACGAATCAACTAACGCTTTCTTCACTATAACATGGGCTAACATATTCGCTTCCCTCTTGACAAACTGAAGACGAACTAAAGGCATTTGGTCTAAAAGACAACCAATATCCTGAACTATTAAACCAAAAGGACTATTCCGCATATCACCAGACACAGCCTTTGTGACCACCTGACCATCGGTCTCCACAAGAATACGCTCCCACCCCTTCTGCTTGACCCAACTCAAAACCTCCCGGACCCCACCGCCTCCGCCTCCCGAACCGAGAACACACCCCCAACCAGTTTCCACCCCACCCCCACCACCTCCCCCTCTTCCCCTCGCATGCACGACCCAACCAAACCCTATACGATACTGTCCATAATCCATTGCTACGTCCACGTTGACTTTCCGAAACCCATGCATAGGAGCCTGCTAATGACGCACAACAATACTAGCATCCGAAACAGTGCTTGAACTATGTGTAGCATTACGCACCTGCACCCAATCACCATAATAAGCCAAAACCGTAGCTACCAATGTCTCAGGGTCCATACTCTGCTGATTAAAGTCAAAGGACTTAATTAGACAGTTTGAAAATGGAAGGACCAAATAAGTCGAATTAATATACTCAAGGTATCATTTTTATAATTTACTCTAAACTTATGTTTAAACTTAACAAAAATTGATTGTTCTATTTATGTTATTATCTTATATTATCTATAATAAAGCGAGATCTATCTTTTGGAAAAAAATTATACACATTTTTTCGAGTGAAAACGACATAGTTTTAAAAGATTTGTAGAATTATTGATACAAACGAAATTAACATGTATGAATGCATTTATTGTGTTCACATTTACTGCAACAAACAAAGCATACTTACAAATTTTAATAAGAGTTAAACCACAAATGGTCCTCTGAGTATTGGGGTAGTACTCCTTTTAGTCCTCGACTTTCAATTCAACCACAAATGGTTATCTGACTTTCATTTTTGACCACAAATAGTCCTCCATTAAAATTTCTGTTAAATAGGTGTTAAATCTATGGGCATTATCGTCAAATTGATATATATAATGGTCATAAAATAAAAATGTTTAGAATTTTTCACCAACAAGCATAATTGAAACAATTAACAAATCTAAATACTCCTAAACAAAAAGACAATACACCTTATTATCGTAATTATGCGTACAAAATGAAGATTTAATATTAGAGCTATCTTTTTTAATTTAATCAACAGATTAAAATGGAAGAATTTTTTTTTTTTTAAAAAAAACCTTGCTTCTATCATTTTCATATATGGTTGTTCATACATGATCGATTAATAGTTTTTACTTTTCATTAAACATTTTGTTTGGGACATAACTGAAGGCTACCACCGTTGAATTATTATAATTAATCAAGTACAAATTGCAAACATTAATCATGGATTTTTATTTAATTTCTTCATTTATGTAAATCGTCACGTCCATTTTGTTTTTTTATTTATTAACTTAATGTTTATTAATGTTTGAAATTAATTATGCTGTCATATAATTCTAAAAAAGAGGTAATAATAATAATATTAATCAATTTGACGATATTACCCCTAAATTTAACACCTATTTAACAGAAATTTTAACAAAGGACTATTTGTGGTAAAAAATGAAAGTCAGAGGACCATTTGTGGTCGAATTGAAAGTTGAGGACTAAAAGTACTAGCCCAATAGTCAAGGACCATTTGTGGTATTAACTCTTTTAATAACCACATGTTTTGAATTGCAAATGATTTTTACAATCTCCCAGACTAACATTAATTTTTTTTTTTGAAAATCGACTAACATTAATTGATTAGATATGAATTTAAAATTTAAAATAGTATTTAATTTACACTAACATCTACACCTACTTCAACACTATAAATTAATCATCATACCACATCAAATACTACAAAAAGGTTTAGATTGGCCTGGGTTCCTTCAAAGTGACTTTTTTAGGCAGAGTTCTCTCTCTCAATTACCACCGGAGAATGAGACGTTAAAGGAATCTGTAGAGCTGGAGAAAAAGAGATTTGAGGAGTCTATTTGTCATATTAGAGAGCAGCATAAACTCTTTGAAGGCTACAGTAAAGGGACAAGTAGGAGTTCCATTGGGACTGCAATTGAATGTTAGACTCGCGCCTCCAAGTGACCGTCCAATAAATGCTTAAGTCAAGAGGTCATAATCGAATTATTTTTAGAGTTAAAAATATAATTGTCGCATGATATAAATAATGTTTCAAATTTTTACACTAAATTAACAAGTTGGAAACTTTTTTGTTTTCATCACCAATAAGCCTTAAAAATTATTTCAACTTATTGATGTATTCAAGCAAATTAAAACTTTACAGAAGTAAAATAAATTTCTTCCCTAATAGGACATTAGGACCATTGTATAGTGCCTACAACGGTATATAATACAGAGTTCATCATCATCCAGAGTTCCAGACTCATTCCTGCGCTGAATCTCTCAATTATCAGTTGCATTTTATTTAATCTTAAAAATATGTCATGTATTATATTCAAATTTCAAGCTCCCTAAAATTCCATCCATAATCTATTAAAAGATTCCTTGTTTTTTAAGATATAAAATCCATTGGAAAAACGAATCCGTTGACAAGTATATAGCCATGTAGCTAGGAAGTGAAACATATCTATGTTCTTTAAAGTTTAAACCATATGCTAATACAGTCACCCATAAGAAACAATTTTAATTTTTTGGGTGATGAGGAAAACTCGTTAGTTATTATTGGGTGTGTGCACATTTAAATCTCGTCTTGGGACCCTAATTTGTAAAAGATCACAAGAAGGCCATCTTAGGTTGTTTATAATTGATCAACTTAAATCAAGAAAGCTAGTTTATTCGCATATTTTTCCCGTAGATGACTGACTCAAGCTAATAAGGCTAAGTTATTCCCATCACGAGTGGAAACCAAGTCAACAACCGATCAAGTTTGTTGTTTTAGAGCAACTCCAAGGGAGCACTAAATCGCCAAATTCCAACTGCAAAACACCATTTCGCCATTTTTATGCGCGCCACTGTTCACTCACGGCAAATGTGTTAAGGGTGGCAAAATTACTTTTTTGTCCTTGATTCTTTATACAATTCTAAATGTACCCTTACTTTGTTTTAGATGTATTCTTTTATTTTGTTAAATAATTAAATTTAAAATTTGTATTATTAAAAAAATTATACCACTTTTAAGATCTCATCAAGACGATTGAAACGAGACTAATATTCAACATATATTAATTAAAATTGAAAATATTTTGTATTAAAATATAAATGTTACTAAAAAGTTATTATGTACCTGACAAATTATATTTTATATTAAACTAATTAAATTCGAACTAATAAAGTTTTAAAATTTGAGAAATTAAATTCTTTTAGTGTAAAATAATATTTGGTGTAGAAATTTGAATTGGTGTTTTGGTGTAATGGATTGGAGATGAATAAAATTTGGTGTAAGAATATTCATTTTGATGTGACATTTGGTGTAAATTTTTAGTGTTTTGGGTTTGAGTTGCTCTACTTCTCCAATAGTATAAATTTTGGTGTAGATTTTGAGAAGATTTTGCAAGTGTGATTAGGAAAGAGAGAATGAAGTGGAAGAAGAAAAAAAAAACCCAAAACAAAGCTGACCAAAAAAAATTAAAAAACTAATATATATATATATATATATATATATATATATATATATATATATATAACGCGCCCGCCTGGGCGCATGATTTGCGCCTCACGCATGTGAGGCGCAAATCAAAATGTCAGGTGGGCCCCATTAATTTCTGATAAAATTTTTATATTTGCAGAAAAAAAAAGTTGGCCAAATTTTCATTCTTCCCATTTGTATTAAACCCAAGCACTAATTTTAAGGCCTAAAATCTTGTGCCAGATTTCACTAATGGTAAAGGCCCCTACAATAATTATTTCTATTTTTGATCTTACAGTGGTTTGTCACTCCTCTTGAATTCATTCTTGATGTACTGAAATATGATGGTTATTGATACTCTCTCTTATTTTCAAACTCCTCAAACCTTAATCTCCTAATTAAAGATCATTAAAAACAAAACAAAAGTACAGATAGACCATATTACCATGCATCCTCCGATGTTGCTCCACTTGCATGCTGATCGCAAATTTCATTGTGCACCGCGTATCAAAACGACGTCGTTTTGATTACTGAAAATAAACGGATGAAACGGTATCCGTTCCGCGCAATTGTAGTTTCCTTTCAACACAACTGCAGTTCCCTTTCAATGGCAAATTATTGTGTGGACCATGGTCCACACAGCTATGTGGACCATAATCAAATGTATATTTTTAATGTACTAAATGTACATTATTTTTGTACTGAATGTACATTATTTTTATACTATAAAAATAATGTACATTCAGTACACAAATAATGTACATCCCCTGAATATAATATACATTATTTTTATATTGAATGTGCATTATTTAATAGTATGGTCCACACAATAATGATTGCCTTTCAATATAACTGCAGTTCCTTTTCGATATAACTGCAGTTTCATTCGACATTATACACTCAAATATGTGAAATTGTTATTCAGTTTCCTTTCAACACAACTACAGTTTCTTTTATAATACACTGTAATTTTCTTTCACAACTACAATATCACCCAATATACAATATCATTTTCTTTTATAACACAACTACAATATCATTTCGATATAACTACAGTTTCATTAAACAATATACACTCAAAAATGTGAAACTGTTATTCAGTATCAGTTCAACACAACTGCAGTTCCCTGTCAACACAACTGTAGTTCTTTTTCGATATAACTACAACACAAAAAAATGTGAAACTGTTATTCAGTATCAGTTCGACACACTTGCAGTTCTTTGTTGATATAACTGCAGTTTCATTCGATAATATAAAAACAAATGTGAGGCAGTATCTTTTAAGATGAATTGTAGTATCAGTTACGAAGCTCCGTTACAACTAACGACCGTCATTTTTTCCACTTGTTAAAACAACATCATTTTCTAACCAAAATTTACAATGCATTATAAATCATGGTTCACCGTACAACGAGTGTCATGCTGATCGCCCTATTCATGGGCGCTGTTTCCCAATACAATTACAGATACTTTTGCCCCAACACCTCCCATCATCTTCAGTCACTTTCAAATTTGTATATAAAAACTATCGTTGACTTATGAACATGACTTCCAACCTCTCAAAATCAATCTTCAATCCATCCACGTCACTCTTTGTATATAGTATTGTACCATTTGTCGTAATGCAAAGTTCCCAGAAGTTTCCTTGACTAGCTAGTTATCAATTAAGACTAATTAAATTCTATTTCAACTAACCGAATTAAATTTTAAAAATAACACAGTTCTATCTTATGAGTTTAAGTCGATCTGCTCACATCTCCTACCCTATAATTCAAACTCCTTTATCAAAATATACAAATAAAAAAAAAAGCGTGGAAAAGAATTTAAACCTTTGTACCTTGACAATTTTTTTTTTTTTTGAAAGCTTTGTACCTTGACAATTGTGTATTTAAAATTCTAAAACTGTGGATAAAAAATCAAATCTTTATTTTTTTTTTGTGACGCAATTTTACATATTTATACATAAAAATTATATTAAAACCTTTAACATTTGAGAAATTAATATTAAACATTTGTATTTTGTAATAATTATTATTTCCCATCTATGAAAAAGTCCAATATTAATTAACTAAGCTTTCATAAGTTCGTGCTGTTTTTTTAATATATATATATATATATATATATATATATAATCATGATACCGTTTTTCGAAAAATAATTTATCAAAATGTTTACTTTATACAATTAAATTCGTCAACGTTTACCAATTGTTATACTATTGATCAAATACTATTGATCAGGGTCTATTTTACATTGTGGACAATTATCTAAAAATTATATATCTACAATTAACATATTATATATTTTCAATTAATAAATTATGTGTCTGTAAATAAATTGAAGACGCATTATACATTAACTATATATAGACACATAATTTATTAATTGCATATTATATAACTGCAGTTAACATATTGTGTTTATAGTTAACATATTATGTGCCTTCAATTAATTTGTACTCCCACCAGCACTTATACAACCAATGTTAAGTCTCTCCTCTCCGCTCTTTCTTCCAACGGCAACGACGAAAATGGTTTCTACAACTCCACCGCCGGCGGGGACCGTGACACCGTGTATGTCATGTTCATGTGCCAGGGATTGGACAAACGATTTTGAATTTTCTCAACATATTACAGAGAGAGAGAGTCCTTTTATCATAGGCTTCTAAAGACTCTCATATTCTACTGATTACAGTTAAAGACTTAATCAGAACCACTAATACAAAACTATATAATAAAACAAATATAGAATACATATTAATGATATAACTCACACTCCCCCTCAAGCGCAAGGTTGGATTTCAGTAACATTGAGCTTGTCTCGAAGTGTCTAAAACCGTTTTGCAGGTAGTGGCTTGGTGAAGATATTTGCGAGCTGATCCTGAGTAGAGATAAAATTGACTATGAAGTCACCAGAAGCAACTTTGTCTCGAACAAAATGAAAATCGATTTCAACGTGTTTAGTCCGTGCGTGAAAAACTAGATTGGCTGCCAGATAGGTGGCTCTGAGATTGTCACACCACAGGTGAGCAGGCGTGCTGGAATCCAGACCAAGTACCCGCAGCAGAGAAGTAACCCATGTAACCTCGGCTGTTACATCAGCTAACCCCTTGTATTCGGCTTCGGTAGACGAACGTGCCACAGTACGTTGTTTTCTGGAGAGCCATGAGATCAAATTGTCACAAAAAAACACTGCATAGCCACTGGTTGATTTCCAGTCGACTAGGCACCCAGCCCAGTCTGAGTCCGAGTAAGCATGTAAGGCTGCGGATGAAGAAACAGACAAACGTAGGCCATAATTTTGAGTACCCTTGATATAACGGAGAACCCGCTTCAGTAGGCCCTAGTGATCTGTGGTTGGAGAGTGCATGAACTGGCAGAGTCTGTTGACAAAGTATGAGAGATCCGGTCGGGTGATTATAAGGTATTGTAGCGCCCCAACTATCCGACGATATTGAGTCGGATTATCAAATGAATCAGTACACGGAGTGGCTGGCTGTGTAACCGCAGCAGGAGTGGCAAGCGGTTTACAATCCGTCATTCCTGCTCGGGACAAAATATCTTTCATATACCGACGTTGTGAAAGTAAGAACCCATGTTTGTCAGAGATAGTCTCAATGCCGAGGAAAAAACTTGGAGCACCTAAGTCCCTGATTTTAAATGCTTTGGATAACCGTTGTAGCAAAGTAGCAATCAAGGGTTCATCATTCCCCATAATGATGATGTCATCGACATAGACTAACAAAAACACTCGTGACACACCGACAGAGTAGTAGAAGAGAGAAACATCTGTCTTGGAGGCGGAGAACCTGGTTGTAATTAGGAAATCATGTAATCTTTTGAACCATGCACGAGGGGCCAGTTTGAGGCCATATAGAGAACGTTGAAGATGGTAGACATGACCAGGATGATTGGGGTCTTCGTAGCCCGGTGGTTGTTTCATGTAAACTGTCTTAGATAAATGGCCATTTAAAAAGGCATTGTGAACATCTAGTTGTCTAAAGCCCATTGCTTGGAGACAGCAATGAGAACAATAATCTAACCGTTGTTGGTTTGACGACAGGGCTGAATGTGTCGAAAAAATCTTCACCAGCTACCTGATTGAAGCCTTTTGCAACAAGGCGAGCTTTATGACGTTCAACTGACCCATCAGCCTTTCTTTTAGTACGAAAGACCCACTTGCAACCTATAATGTTCATGTCTGGAGTTGGAGATACCAATTTCCAGGTGTTATTGTGTAATAATGCATTAAACTCCTGATCCATGGCGTCTCGCCACTGTGGATGCCCTACAGCCTGTGAGTAGCATGTGGGTTCAGTGGTGGTATTAAGAGCGAAGAATTACTCACCCGTACCACGGGTTTTCCGACGCGTTCGCATGGCGTGACCATCGTGATGAGTTTGACTGGTTTGAGCCTGTGATTCGGTGGTTACTGTAGGAGCCTGTATGGGTAATGGTGGGGGCTCCTGTGCTAGTGGCACCTCATTGATTCCAGGATCCGGAAGAGAGGGAATGACCAACGGACCTGCTCCCCATGGAGTAGTGTTAGGTTCCTGAGTTGACTCAACCTGCAAGGTAGCCTGTAAGTCAAAAGGAAAGACGGTTTCATCAAACCGGACGTGACGACAGATAAAGGTAGCCCCAGTGTTCAGGTCCATGCAGCGGTAACCCCTAAAGGACGTTGGGTAACCTAGGAATACACACGGTGCCGACCTATACTCTATCTTGTGGCGATTGTAGGGTTGCAGATAGGGAAAACATCGGCAACCGAAGACTCGGAAGAACGTGTATTTGGGCTGAGTATGAAACAGTCGAAAGTGTGGACTTTGAAAATTTATCGCGGAAGAAGGTAGGCAATTGATTAAGTATGTGGCTGTCTCAAACGCATAGTCCAGTATTTTTGTGGTGTTGAACTGTTGGCAAGTAGAGACAAACCGGTTTCAACAATATGTCTGTTCCGGCGCTCTACCCGGCCATTTTGTTCGTGGGTATATGCGCATGATTGTCTATGATTTATGCCTAGTGATTCAAACACCTTGTGAAGGCGAAGATATTCACCCCCTAAGTCTGACTGGATGGCTTTGATAGAACGAGAAAACCGCCGTTCTACCATCACCCGAAAGGAATCAAAGATTTTATATATGTTTGATTTTAACCGTAATGGGTAAAACCAGCAGTAACGTGAATAATCGTCTACAAATAATAGAAAATAACGAGACCCAGAAGAATAAATTACAGGAGACGGACCCCATATGTCCGTGAATAATAAATCTAGTACATTTTGACTAGTAGTAGCAACCCTATCTAAAGGAAAACGAGCAGATTTCCCTAGTTGGCACGCAGTACACAGTTTAGGATTACTTGAATTATTTGCTGACACGGGACAATTTTGCAAGACGCGACGAAGGACTTGGCTGTGCGGATGGCCTAGACGCTGATGCCACACGGTTGAAGAGGCTCTAGCTGACAGGAACGCAAAATGTGACCGGTTTATTGGTAACTTGTATAAACCACCCGCTGTTGACCCCTTAAGAAAAACCGCCCGAGTGTTGCAGTCCTTCACAAGAAAACAATCATTATGGAACTCGAAAAATACATTGTTTTCATTAGTAAATTGATTAACTGATAAAAGGGGTAAGGATAATTTCGGGACGTGTAATATATTGGACATGGTTAATTGTTTAGATTGTGTTGGAATTACTGCATGACCCACACGTGAGACAACCAAACCTGCGCCATTTTCGACTTTGAGCACGTCGCCGCCTATATATGCATCGGATTGATCCATCATTTGCTGATCCGGGGTAGCATGAGTCGAGGCTCCCGTGTCGGGATACCAGGCCTCGGAGATCTGCTGCGTGTCACCTGAAACAGCAATATTAGCACGGGGACTGGGATTATCATCGTATCTTTTATAACAATACAATGCCGTATGCCCGTGTGCCCTGCAGATCTGGCATCGTGGAGATCCAGAACCCGAACCAGATTCATTGCCGCCCCGTCCGCGTGCCTGGGAGTTGCGACCACGTCCTCGCCAGTTTCTGTCGCGACCACCCGATGAGTGCCGCCCGCCGGAATTGGAACTGCCTCGACCGCGACCTGCATACATTGCCGTCGGAGGAGGAGACGCGGCCACCGTGAAATCGTCGGAGTGTATGAACTCCTGGTTTTGCAGATGATCTGCCAGCTGCGCTAGTGTGATAGGGGCGCCGGTCATGGTGAGAGCGCTCGCCATTGACCGATATTCCGGTCGTAAACCCCGGAGGACGTACAAAACCTGCTCGGTCGATGAAAGTGGCCAGCTGGCGAGGGAGAGAGCCTCCACGATCAGTTGAGCCTTGCCGAGGTATTCCGCCAGAGAGGCGTCACCTTGCCTGAGCGTCTGGAATTGCCTGAGAAGGCTCAGACATCGCGACCACGACGAGGACGCCAACGCGGTGGTGATGGACTCCTAGACCTCCCGCGAAGTGTTTCGACCGACGGCGAGATACATGGTTTTGTCGGTGAGGGAGGAGATCAGCAATGACAGGATTGACTGATCCTGTTAGACCTAGGCCGGATATGCCGGATTCGGCTGCGGTGGAGGTGCCGACGCAGCAGTCGTGGGCGGTTGAGGAGAAGGCGGGATGGTCGCCGGCGGACATGGGTGCGATCCATCGAGAAATCCAAGCAGCCCTTGGCCCTGGAGGAACGGAACGAGCTGCATCCGCCAATAGAGATAGTTTCTCGCCGTTAGTTTGATTGAGACGTAGTGATGCGCCGCCGTGAGGGCGGTGGGGGTGACCGGCGAAGGAACGGCGGTGGTGGTGACTGTGCCGTCGGTGGGCGTGGGTCATGGTGGTAGATGAAGAAGCCGTAGGGTAGTGTGTGGTTCGGAAAAAAAAATTTAGAAAATAGAGGAACGATACACCTAACGCTTCTGATACCAGATTGGACAAACGATTTTGAATTTTCTCAACAGATTACAGAGAGAGAGTCCTTTTATCATAGGCTTCTAAAGACTCTCCTATTCTACTGATTACAGTTAAAGACTTAATCAGAACCACTAATACAAAACTATATAATAAAACAAATATAGAATACGTATTAATGATATAACTCACACCAGGGCGATGTCTCAACCGGCGACTGCGCCACCTGCGTAAACCAAGCATGCTCAGATATACTGCGGGTATGCCCCGAACAAAAGACCGTCGTTATCTGGTTCGATCACTGTATGCTGCATTTCTCCGACGAGTATATATTCCAGAAATTGGACAAATCAGTCCGGTTGAATATGAGTGCTATGGAGAAGAATTCTGAACCGGGTTTCATGCAGCGGGTAGTAAAGACGTCGGAGGAGATGACCCGTCGAGTGGCCGGAAATCGCATGAAATTTGGCACTTATGAAGCTAATTTCTCCAAATCTATGTTAAAATATTTAAAATAATATTTGATACAATAATGCCAATTAATATTTTTATTTAAAATAATATTTGAACCATTAATTTCAAAATTAAAACTTAATAATATTTTCTACTAACTTAAAATGTCTTTTTTTTTTTTTAAAAACTATTTTTTTTTTAAATTATGTTATTTCATGTTTGTGCACACAATATTTTAAAGTCAACCTTTTTTTTTTTTTTTTTTTTTTTTTTTTTTTTTTTTTTCTATTTTATCTATCTAAGCCATTTAGCACATTTTCTAATCGGTTTAACAAAATTACTCAAACTTTAAAGTCTTTGAACACATAAACGTAATATATACGTACAAAATATAATATGCAATAATCTACAATTAATAGGTAAATGTAATATTTCAAGTAAAAAATCTATAAATCTAGTATTGGAAGAAGCATTATCTAAAGAAATTGAAAATTAAACACTTTATTTTTTAATTCAAACTCATACGGGCTAAAGTTCGGGCCTAAGTTCGGGTTTAGGTCATGCCTATACTCGATCCTAGGTCAGTTTCGACCTGGGCTCTAGGCCTTGTTTCTAATAGGACATGAACCAACCCTATACAAGTCGGTTCCAGTCCAGGCTAGGCCTGACCTAAACCTAGTGCAGCCCATGCTCGGTTTTTTTTGGTTGATTTAGGGCTGGTTCAGTCCTGAATAGGCCCGTAGCCACATCTACGGCAGTTTATATCATAGACTAGGGTCCACATAGCATTATGGATCATCATGCATAATTTGAAACAACGAGGTACAAAATTCATACTCGTAAGGTACAGAATTTCATAACACAAAAATCACAACTAGCATAGCATTATGGACCAGCTGGATTAAAAAGGCGAGGTACAAAATTCATTCTAGCTCGTAAGATACATAATTTCATAATATAAACACACAAAAAATCACAACACAATTACACAAGACACATACACAAGTTACATATTTACTTATTTTTTAAATTTGATTTAGGTACATAATTTGTGTTCATAGGCACAAAAATTTTACAACACAAGACACATAAATTCACAACATAAGATACAATTACTTATTTGTTCCAGGTACATAATTAATACTCATAAGATATAAAATTTCATAACGCAAGACATTAAATAGTTATACACAAAATACATCCAATAAATACATAAACCAAGATTCATAGTGTAATGTGAATCCTGGTCCGTAGTATAACTATTACACCGATGTATATGCAATTTTCAATTAATTTCACAATTGTATATAAAAAAAACTACCGTTGACTTATGAGTCGTGACTATGAGGTCTTTGAGCCTCTCAACATCGTTATTTAACTTTCTAGTATTTCTTTTTAAGTATTTTTAGATTTTAGTGTGTATTTTCAAAGTTCATATTTACAAAATTTTTAATTATATTTTAAAATACTAATAGATATTTTATTATGAATATTTAATTAGTTTAAATTGATTTTCAGCATTCTTTTTAACATTTTTACTTTTATTTATTTACTTCAGTTTTTATCTATTTTTTAGGATGTTTTTATTTTTGTTTCGTTTTTTATTCCAATTGCGTAATTTCTCATTTTAGCGGAACTTTTTTACAATTTCCAATTCTTTTTATTTTTCTATTTTTATACTTCTCGTCCATTTTTTGGGTTCCTTTCATTTCGTTATTTCTTTTTTTTGCCTGTTGCGTAATTTCTTAGTTTTATATCATTCATTTTGTTACTTTTAGCATTCACTCTACATATATTTTGTTTCCATTGTGTATTTTCAACGTTCATGTTACAATTTAGTATTTATATTCTTAAATTACTTCTATGCGTAATTTTTATTTAGAATATGTAATTCATTTATTTTCTTAGTATTATTTTAGTTTGTTTTATCCATTTATAGTGTATGTTTGTATATTTTTAATTTTTTATTGTATTTATTTTCTTAGAATTTTACATGTGTTGTTTTCTGTTTTAAACGATTTTCAGTGTTCTTTTTAAAAATTTTTAGTATTTTTAAATTTTTTTTTAACTTTTAATTTCTTTTTTCAATTTTTCAGAGTTCTTTATTTATGATTTTTTGTTTGTTTGTTTGTTTTTTTTTTCAAAATTTCCTTCTTTTCTTGGGTTGTCTTATTATTATTATTATTATTATTATTATTATTATTATTATTGTAGTTGTTGTTATTGTTGTTGTTGTTGTTGTTGTTATTATTATTATTATTATTATTATTATTATTATTATTATTATTATTATTTATGTTTGTGATTTTTGTTTTTTAAAAATGTTTTTTTCTATGTATTATATTTTAGCTTTCATTGAAAATTCTCAAAGTTCATTTTAGAATTTTATACTTAGTTTTAAAATGATTTTTCAAATTATCCTCTATCTTTTGGTTTCTTTCCCTTTCGCTATTTATTATTTACTATTATTATTTTTTATTTTTCCTTAATTTGTCACTTTTTTTTTATTCAATTTGCTATTTTTTGCCTTTTGTTTTTCTCTTGTGTCATTAGTCATTTTTGTCCTCACACCGTTACTGGTGAGACTCGATCACTAGTTTTTACTCCCAAATTTCATTTCTGTGATCAGTTGAAGTGCTATGCGGGCTATTTTCCTGAGTTCCTTTTGCTTGGGTCTAGGAAGAAAGGGTATGTAGTTATTGCATATTTGTAGATGATGTTTTTGTTTTTGTTTTTTTGTTTTTATTTTTTGAAAGTAAACGAAGTTCATTAATTGTGACCCAACCCCAGAGCGTTACACATAAAACTAGGAGGAAACTTTCAAAATTTGACTTTGGCCATCATCTTCAGTATCTGTGACTTATGACCATATCTTCCAATAATCTCTCAAAATGAATTTTCAATCCATTCACATGATCACATCACCATTCGTATATAATATTCTACCATATATTCATATAATATTGTACGCAAAGATCCTTGAAGTTTCCTTAACCACTCAGCAATTAAGATTATAAGACCAATTCTATTTTTGTTAAATTAAACTTTAAAAATAACAAAATACTATCTCATAAGTTTAAGGTTACTCACATCTCCAGTCATGTCTCTATCATGGGTATTAATGAGTATACAATTCATAACTCAAACTCCTTTAGAAATATAAATATTAAAAAAAAAACAAGGCATGAACAAGAATTAAAGCCTTTTACTTCTGTGACAATTGTATCTAAAATTATAAAATTTTGGATTAAAAAAATCAAAAGTAAAATTACATTTTTGCTCCTCCAGTTATACTCGTGGTACAGATTTAGTCTTTGAGTTATATGCGTGATCATCAAATTTGTTTTTTTGAACAAAAGGAAGGGTACGGTAAAGCCCTGGGGAACAAAAAACACAAAAATAATCCCCACGGGCGCTAGGCACCCCAAAAAACATCATTGTGGATAAGCAAATCCAAATCCCTATGACGGCAACATGCATGGGAGCAACACCAAGTCAGGATCCAAGCAACGTTTCTTCACGAGGCAATCGACAACTTGGTTCTGTTCCCATTGCACGTGAAGGCAATGAACCTCCCAATTCTTTGACAACCAAGTCCTACATTCGGACGCAATATTATTTAAAGAGCCTTCGCCTGTGATTTTAGTCTTTGAATGATCAAATCAGCCACTTTATTATGTGACAAATTGGTAATAGAAATATTCTCCGAACGACTAAATTCGTCAATTCGTACATAACTTAAGAGATAAAAATTGTCATATATATAACTCATGGACTAAGTTTGTACCACTGATTTTCATGCACTGCACCAATAAGCCTTAAAAAATTATTTCGACTTAGTGAAGTATTCAAGCAAATTAAAACTTTACTACAAAAATAAAATCTTTCCCAATAGTGTACTTGTATACCTACCTACAACGGTATATCATACATAATCCATATTTTATTTAGTTTTGAAAATATATCATGCATTCAAATTTCAAGCTCCCTCAAAATTCCATACGTAATCTATTCAAAGATTCCTTACTTTCTAAGAAATAAAATCCGTGGAATAAACTAATCCGTTGACAAGACAAGCAAGAATATAGCCATGTATGACGTGAAACTTATTGTAGGTGTTATCCAAACAATTACATATGTTTGGTTGGAAGGGGGAAATTAAAGAGAAAATTTATGGTATTTCAATGTGAAAAGAATAAAAGGTGGAATAAAGTAGGAATTCAAATTACATTATTTCGTATGAGGAATAAAATTATTGAGAATTGAAAAGGAATAAGTAATATAAAAACTGAAATGCCCTTCCATAATAACAACAACAATAATAATAATAATTTTCATGAAAACTCCATAAAATACACAACTTAGTTAAACAACTTCATCATCATAATCAACAAGCTTAATATGTCAACATAGTACATATGAATACTCCATCGCCGGTTTGTCACTCTTCTCGAATTCGTTGTTGATGTTTTGAACTATGATATATTTAGTGATACTATTTTTCGATAAGGTAAATTAGCAATTCCTACGGAGAATGTGCATTTGATAAATCTTACATTATTGTGACTCTAGTCCAAACAAAGACTATAAAGAGATAAATCAATTTAGCTTACCATATCTTAGCTGTTCAAACAAAAAAAAAAAAAAAAAAAAA